>NC_056746.1:1259924122-1260224122 GCF_019279795.1 Protopterus annectens
GCCTCATTTACTTAATAATGCCTGTATCTTTAAGAAGAAAATTAGTACGTCTAGGAAGTGGAGGTCTAAATCTACTGTTTAACTCTACATAGAAAATAGGAAGTGGAGGTCTAAATCTGCTGTTTAACTCTACATAGAAAATAAGAAGATCTTGGAAGACCAAAACCTATATGAGGGCTAAAAGTCAAATCATTATAAGTAAATCATTGCAGGTGAAACATATTTTATATCTGTGTGTATATGTATGATTACATCATGAAAGACAGAATCAGAAATAGCAGAACAAAAAAAAGAGAGAGAATCATAAAAAACACTGAATGACTCACAACAGTGAATAAAAAAACACTGATTACTTCTCTTCCTATATCAGTAAACCCCAGCTTCGTCCCCTGCACCATCTTATTCATGTGATCTAACCCTAACCACAATCCTACCCCTGCCCTTAACACAAGCTCTACACATCACGTCAGTAAAAACCCTTTTGCTAACAGTATCACTACACAAGACAAAAGGTCACAGAACACAGACAACACATAACATGGAAAACACTGAGTTATAACCCATACTCTAACCCTAACCCATGAACTCTTGCTTATTCACAACAACTGCTATAACACAGGCTTGCACATTTTCACATAGGTTCATAGGTAAGTACTAGGCTATCTGCCCAGGGGCATTTATAAGCCTAGCCACAGAGTGATGGCTTTTGCCTCTCCATTAGATTAGTAATCTGGGCCTCTGTCTAACAGGGCTCCTGAAGTGATCCCAGGGTAGAACTTACGATTACCCATCCACTCATCAAGATTTCTCTTGAAGAGGGTCAGAGAGGAGCTCTGTCGAATATGGATTGGGATTCTATTCCAGAGTGAGGGGGGTCGCTGGGACAGGAATCTATCCCTCCACTATGTCTTGTTTATTGTTGTGCATAGGTTCAAGTCGCTAGAACAAGTGGTTCTGAGGGATCTCGTTTTTTTGAGGTGAGGCATGTCCATTAGAAAAATTAAACCCTGTAGCTTGTGTCTGTGAGGTAGACACCTGAACCACTATGCCAAACCTTGTAACCTTAAAAAGTTCTACTTGTAGCAAGATTATGTCACCCTAGATGGGACTCAAACCCAAATCCCTGGCTCAGGAGGCCAATGCCTTATCCATTAGGCCAATGGGGCCTCTAAATGTACAGATTTCTTGCATTGGCCGGGAATCAAACCCGGGTCAACTGCTTGGAAGGCAGCTATGCTCACCACTAAACTATCAATGCTACGTCCACCACTTTTTCACTCAAAACTATTTTCCTACATACTTCTGCTTACCTATACTATACAAGACTAAATTTAATCATCTGCGATTCATTCAAATGTGCATTCTCTCTCTCTCTTTTTTTTTTTTTTTACATCCACACGTCTCTCAACTGTCCCTGACTTTCAGTCATCCTTGATTTTGACACAAAATTTAGCTCTTACACATAATAAATAATGACAATGATTAGAGTTGCATACTTTTTTTGCTTCGGAAAATGTACTTTCTTTATTTGTTTGGCTCATCAGCCCTCTTCAGCACATTTACTATACTTAGCACAGAGTTACATATACCCAGTGTCTTTTGTTCAGGACCGAGAGGTGTGAGATACAAGCTTTCCCTCAAAATGGAAGAAAATAAAGCATTTATTTAAATTCTGTTTAAATATTAAATATTACAATTATACTGACCTGTGTGGTAATACTTTTTTTGTACTCCTCTGCTTTTTGTCCTTGACCTTGCCAAAAATGTTAACCTGTTTGCACTTTTTTAGTGTGTTCTGGGACGTTAGTCTTGTAACTGGGTGAACATAATGTATTACTGCATGGTTTTAGTAATGTTTATACATTATACTGCTCTTCTATTTCCAAACATAGAACTACCTCATTTAGTAATTTATTACACTGTTACTGGCAAATTTCTGAATAGTTTGGTATTTCAGTCTGCGGTAGGACTGTAGTAATGACAGTACTGCGAAATCTGTTCTAGGATGCGTGTTTTCATTAGTTTTTACAGCCATACATACCTGCTTAAAGTTGCATCCCAGTAGTCTGGTGTCCTAGTCTGTGGCAGGATTGTAGTAGTGGTAACACTGTGAATGTTGCTTCATGATTTGGGTTTTAGTACTTTTTATAGCTGTAAATACCTGCTTTCTGTTAACCTTAATACTATTTTTCTCCTGTTCTTTGAATCTGCTCCACCCCCCACTCAGGCATTAAGCTAAAAGTTTCTGAAATTCTAACCGCAGGACTAGGGCTGCAGTTTGAAAATTTTCCCCAGTTATCCTGCCCATCTCTTGCCTTGGTTTTAAAAAGCTGCGTCTCTGGCTTCTGTCTCTTAAGGTACCCTGAGTTCCGAAGTCCTTCCCTGCCCTCTTTCATTGCTACTGTTAGTTGTACAGCCTATTTTAGTTCTGAAGTCCTTCCCTGCCCTCTTTCATTGCTACTGTTAGTTGTACAGCCTATTTTAGTTCTGAAGTCCTTCCCTGCCCTCTTTCATTGCTACTGTTAGTTGTACAGCCTATTTTAGTTCTGAAGTCCTTCCCTGCCCTCTTTCATTGCTACTGTTAGTTGTACAGCCTATTTTAGTTCTGAAGTCCTTCCCTGCCCTCTTTCATTGCTACTGTTAGTTGTACAGCCTATTTTAGTTCTGAAGTCCTTCCCTGCCCTCTTTCATTGCTACTGTTAGTTGTATAGCCTATTTTTAAGTACTTTCCCACCCATTGTTTTCTCCATATCCTTAATACTAAGTGCCCACCGAGCAAACCAGTAAACTTCCCTTCTACAAATTGTCTCCAGCACATTAAACAGCACTACTATAAATATTAGCACAATCTAACCTAATCTAGTGGCAAAACACAGAGACCACCCAAGGAGACCTCTGCATAACCCAGTCCTTGACTTACAGTTGCCCATCCAAATACACGTTTGGACAACATGGATATGCAATTTCCAAATGTCTCTGTAGTCAGACTGGTAGACATAGGTATCATGAGACAATGTGGCAATTGTCTCATGTTCACAGACAACTACGTAATCCTTACAGAAACAAAGTATGTGAGAGATGCCCATAAACTCTCACATACAAACAGGTAGTCAAGAACAGAATTGCTGCTCATATTGACTGTTCTACTGTTAAAGAAATTGAAGCTTCTGCTCTCAGTTTCTTTACATGAAACTACCCGGTGATACTATCAGATTTAAATTTGTCACGTTACTAATTATTTTACTGTTCCTACATATTGATGTCACTTTTACATTTTTTGCACTTGCGAATACTGTTTATTATTTACTGCATCCAGAGTCTACAGCAGTCGCATCACATATTAATGTACCCTTTAGCCATGGCCCATATTACCATTAATCCATTATAAACCTCTTCTTTACCAATAGTAGGTTATTACACTATCTTGTTTTCTCACACCCTTTTAGTTGTACTGGCCATTATAGAATCTTACGTCAATTCTTGCTCCTTCTGTAACCAGCCTGAAGGAATTAGGTATTTTGATTCAGTATACCCATTGCCTAAAACTTAATGAAAACCCTTTTATTGCTACTTCAAAATGGTTAAATGTGTAACAAGTGTAACCTACAAAACAGAGCACCTCCACTACACCAACTAATGCTAACAGTCACAAAAAAACACTGCTTAAGCCTCCACGACTAAGGACTAAAACATCTCACTCATCGGATCACAAAGAACATACCCACCTTTACTGACACACTCATATATTTTTTGAGAGACACAGATACAGACTCCAAGCCTTTAAGGCCCATTCACATTGTATCCATCCATAATAAGGTTTTAGCAATAGGCGACTCTATAGTCCGATATACATACACCACCTTCACGAGCTGGATAAAAACACGACTAGCCATCTTTTATGAGCCAGGATCTACAAGGGCTCCTAGATCTCTCCATCTTGGCAAATACAATTATGACCTAGTAATGCTCAATATGAAGGTGAATGACCTTAGGTGCTCTATCCAAAAGGACATGCAGAAGAATATGACTGCTATTCTATGGCTGTATCTAGGACAGGAAAAAATACAGGTCTTGACTTGCACTTTGCCATTACTCAGAATGATGTCAAGCTTGAAAGACAATATAATTGGCTATGCATTTGATGTCACTCTAAATGGACCCTATATGCGTCAGCTTGGGATGAGATGGTGGGCAATGGCAAAGGAAGCCTTTCAGATTTGCCAGGGATGGTCTACACCTGTCTTATCATTGCTCTGTACTCTGGCTAAAGGCTTTGCTGACACCACTGTATTGCTGCACAGTCTATTTACTGGACATGTTTTAGAACAAGTCAATCTGCTGGATATTCCAAACTAAGAAAGGGTCATTCAGTACCCATTAAAGTGTCTCTACTCAATACCAAAAGTCTTAACAAAATGATGGAAGTAGAGGCCCTCTTGCAAGATGTGCACATTCATACATGTATAGATGCAGAAATATGGTTTCAAAGCAATGAAATGACTTGCTTTTTTGCTGTGCTTTGTGCTCATCACGTCTTCAGACCTACAGGGAGTGTCAGTATTAGTCAAGGATATCATCAACTCATGACTAACTCCTTGGGACTACAAATTTAAACTCTTAGATGAGCAAATCATTCAAAACAGCATTCATCAGCACTTCATACTTGATACAGAATGCGGTTCACATCCCCTTCTGACTTCAAGAGCTATATTAACAAATCAGATGAAATTCTAAACAATCACAAGATATTTATATTGGGGGACTTCAACTATCTGTCAATAAACTGACTGAAATGCACTACCAATAGTCAGCAAGCCCAGGGATTCCTTGATGTTATAAGTTTTGACTCCTTTGCACAAATAGTTAAACATACAACTAAAGGCCCAAACATCATTGATCTTGTCCTCACCGATATGGCCACATCTTTCACACCTCCATGTTTCATCTTCCCTTGTTAAAATGGACCAAAAAACAGTGACGTACTCCTTTAAAGCTGGTGGCTTTTCCCCTGCATATATCTCAATGTTTAGGGACCTCTCAAAAACAAACATTCTTATATCACTCGATGACATAAATAAATATCCCCTGTAATTCTCCTCTATAAGGCCCTACTAGTAAAACCACCCCTATGCCTCTGACTTGTACTCAAACTTAAATACCTAATTGATAAGGCAGTACCTAGCTGCATCAAATATAATAATAAATTTAAAACACCCCCACCCCATGGTAAAATATGTACAAGAATACCTATAGTAAATAAACTATACAAAAGGAGAAAGAAATTAATTGCTGCTTGCAACAGACCTTATTCTACCAACTTTAAGCAAACTAGCAAAGTGCTTAAGAGTACCATTAGGAAAAATCATCTGAATATTAACTTAAACAGTCAAAGAAAACAAGAATAACTGTGAAACATTCTTTAACTATGTCATGAAAGTAAGACTTAACACACAGTACTGTTTAGAGCTAGTCCACAACAATACTGCTCACTCTGACTCAAAGAAAACAGCTAATATCCTCGCTGACAAAACTTGATGCAAATTTCACTCTACTCACAGCTGTAACTATTCCATAGATTCCACAGCCCCAGCCATCCCTTATAATTACTATGGAACAAGTCCTCTAATCCCTCTCAAAACCTATGAACACCTCATCCACCTCATCCATCCGATTATCAGTACCGAATACTGGTTATCTGGGTTCATACCCAACCTCTTTAATCTAGGTCTTTTAGCTGGTTATGATCTGAAAGCACGGAAGACAGTCATTGCAATGCCATTACAGAAGAGTGTCCAACAATGGACCCCAGTAACTACAAACTCATTAGTCTCACTAGACTCATAAGTAAAAGTATACAATGCTTTATTTCACACTTCTATAATCTGGACATTGAGCATCTTTTAATCCTGGATTCTTATCAATTTGGCTTTGTCAAAGGCAATCACTGTCTCATTAACCTCATTAATTACTTTGAAAAATGCTTTGAAGCAGTGGATAGTGGTTATGCAGTTCATTCGGCATAGCAGGACCTGGCCAAGGCCTTTTGCACTATTCCACTTGCCAGCATTATTGACAGACTTGTAAATGTAAATATAAATCCATATGATGTGTAGTGGATAGCAAACCGGATGTTTGACAGAACCCAAATGATTAGTGTAGCATGTGCTATTTCTGAAAGTAAAAATATTACCAGTGGTGTATCATGGGGATCAATGTTGGGCCTCTCCTATTTGACATCTACTTCTCAGACTTTCAAGCCAGCTCTCTATGCTTATGGTTATCTAAGTTTGCAGACAACTGCAAATTGAGTGTTGTTATATGTTCCTCATCTTACATAAAATTGCTCCAATATGGATGAGACTATAAAACAACTGGTGCAAGGAAACGGAAAATGCTCTCAAACTAAATGTGAGAAAGGTTAGTACATTTCAGTTTTGTAAACAAAAGAATTATGCATCATACCACACTGGCGACATTCCTCTTCAGCTATACATTGCTCAAAGGGGTCTAGGCACTTCTGTTGAAAACGTTGTACCTTTTAACCACTATGTTACTACAGTAGTTTGGAAAGCCTTCTATCTGGCTTACCTACTTTCCAAAGACATCTCCTCTATATACAAAGAAGATTTAATTCCATTTTGTTCATACTTCATTAGCATGCATTTGTCTAAACATTTCAATCCACTTGCTAGATCTCAGACATTAACAAAAATATCAATGGCCTTAAGACCTTCAGTTATTTGGACACACCGACATCTTGGTCTCTCTCTCTCTCTCTCTCTCTGTACTTAGTCTTTTACAGACCCCTCTTGACTTCTTATTTCTTTGTAAAACAAATGGTTCCTCAAATACCCATTTAACAGACCTGAACTTTCCTATGCACACAATTAAGATATGGTGTTTTATATTCATATACTAAATGTATCCGCCACCTCTGGAGCAAACTTCCACTGGATGTCAAGCAGAGTAACACTCCCGCCACCTTCACGGCAAACTTAGATAACTGGATGGGTAGACTCAAATTCTCCTCTTCTCTGTCTTGTGTTGCCCTCCTTGAGGTTGGAGGGAACCTCTGGAATATGGATTAATGACTAATCTTGTAATGGTTTGTAGCGATTGCTTACTACTCCTTACAAATGAACCTAAACCAACTGTAATGAGACACAAACAGCTGCCAAATCATCTATTTAAACTATGTCTCCTGTCTAATAATGCACAATCCAAATTTAAAGCAAATTGGAATATAGGCAATGAAGGCAACCAAAAATAATAAGCTTGTCAGTTATTTACAAATCTCTCAACAGCTATGCAGCAAAATGCTACTTAGGTTCAGAGATTACTACTAGGCTAATTGCCCTTGTGGGCAATTTTAAGCCTAGTCAATTACCCCATGTGAGAATCAAACCCTGCACCTTGTGCATGTAAGGTGACTGCCTTAACCATTATGCCACCCTCCCACCAACTACTAGAGTTACGGTAAAAAGCATACAGCCTAGTGAGCTGGTCAAAGTATTGCAATGTACATCTGCCTCATCCTACCCCAGTTCTACTGTTTTTTTCATTACACCTTCTTTTTTACCCTACCACTGTTTTTGACTATATGTTCCAGAGCCCCACAATCCTCATAAAATAGTACTTCTTATGTCAGTCCTGAACATACCTCTCAACTCTTAGTACAGGATATCTGGACAAAGCCTACAATAATGTGGGGACAAAGGTACAAAAATAGGGACACATTTTAAATATTGCTTGTATAAGCTTAGAAATGTATGCTACTACTTAGTGACTTCAATTATCACTGATATGACAACCCCCCCAACACATTTTATGAGGAACAGATCACAAATATGAGCCAAAAATCTAGACAGTTGAGAGGTATGGTCCTGAATTATTTCCCCTCCAACTCTAGCCCACCCATGTCCATTTCACACCCTTTAGCACCTTCAGCTCTGCTCTTCCTATTTGTTCTCTTAAAGTCTTAACGTGTTGTGAGCCAAAAACATAACTTCCTTCTTCCTTATTCCCACACAAACATGCTAATTCTACCTTATACTCCAGCCCCTTCATTCAGCTTGTCATTACAGAATTTCTCCATTGCATGCTTTCTTCCAAACTACTCTCCTTTTACACAAGACTACAATAAATATAATGTCTATTCTAGTGACAGTCTTAATATCTTAGTAAAGTCCTACATAAATGGAGTGGATGAATTCAGCTTTCAACAAATCCATAATGCTAGCTACAACTTGAAGAAGCTGTGGATAAGTATCAACAAAAGACAACAAGTGGTTAACTAAAAAACCCAAAGTGTGGTAAATAACAGAAAAAAAATTACAAAGTTCATACACGAAAAACAAGAATTAATTTTACTATCCTGGCAGATTGTTAGCCAACTAAATGTAAAATGAACAGTTAAGCAACGTTACCCATAATGCAAATCATAAGTATATGCCGCACAACAGAATTAACACTAACTACCAAATAATACAATAGGCTAGCTAAAGAAAGCTAACTTGCATTTGGGACGATCAGACTTAACGCTGCAACCAGCAAACAGCAGGTAAACACGCATATTAGCTATACATACAGTCATCAATTAAGCTTCCTGTTAGGTTTGATGCAGACATGTAATTATATTTACAAATAATTTCTCTTTTGCTCATTGCATTTTTAACTGACAAACCAAATTATGCTCTGTTTCTTTGAACACTGACATTATGCTGTAAAATACGTTTGTTCTGTTTCTGTTTACAAGTTTTAATTACATCAAACTATTTCAGTTGAATGGTGATTGACACAACCACTCACAGACAGGTCCTGCCACTTTAAGAAAGCCTGTCATTAGCACTCAGGTGTCCCAAGCACCTGCTACCTATTTTTCCGGAAGAGATGGGGCAAGCTATTTACCTCTTTTCCAGGAATTTAGCGGCGATACAACCTCCACTCTCTCAGAAATAAATTCAGCTATGTTAGACCGATAAAGCACAGCTCTAAGAGTTGCAGCTACTACCAGTACTAGAATCAAGGGAGCTGCCATATTTCCCTAGAAAAAAAAAATAGCTGCGCTCGTTGTGTGTTATGGGTCTTGTAGTTTTATTCATCGTTTTTTTTGTAATGACGTTGGGAACAAAACAGAAAACTACATCTCCCAGAGACTGGAGAAATCATATCATTAGAGTGAGACGTAAAAAAAAAAGACGTTTAGCTGCTGGTTCTTCCTCCAAGTTTCTTAACATGCTCTTTGTTATTTATTTCCTTTTTCCCCGTTAACAGCATGTGTACAAATATTTATGGTGTATTAATGCGGGCAGTGGCTAGGAAAGCTGTTTTTTATTTAAGTTTATTTGGTTTCAAATGTTTTTTTACTCAGATTTTAGTTATGTCCCCAGTCCCTCCTAAAATTGGTGTCTGTAGGAGAAAAACTCGTAAATTGCACTTAATAATGACAGTAAGCAAAGTCAAGACTTACTGGCCTTCATTGTTCTTGATTATTTTTGGTTTTGTCCCTGAGTCTGTTGAGATTTTCCCTGACTTGTTGAGAGCTATGATGGTTACCACTGGTGTCTCAAACTCCTAGTTCTCAAAACATTCTGGGACAAATCTCAACAGAATTAGAGATAAATCCAGAAATAATCAGGGACATTTGTATAATATTAGTGTTATTACCTTGAGACATTGACAGAGCAAGATTATGACATCAATATACACTTCTGAAGTAAAGAAGTCTATAACTCAAATTATTGTCATTATCCACTACCCGTCTTCCAAAAGTGACAAGATTTTAGGAAGGATAAAGAGGGACAGAGCTAAAATTTGAGTCAAAATCAGGGACGTTTGAGAGGTATGGTTAAACTTTTTAATTTCCGTATTGTTTAGAATTCCTTTTTTCCTTTTGTTTACCAAATTACATATGCACACACCCCCGCAATGTTAAAGAATGCTGATATTCACACTGTGCACCCCATCACATTTAGTAAAGGAGCAGAATGGTGGTTTGTCATAAATGAAGCAGCTGATTTGTATATTAAGGGCAATGCCTCAAAAGACAACAACACTTAAAACTGGGAAAATGTTTTCATTGTATTTTATCTTTTTTGCAGTATTAATTGTTATTGCATCAGAGTGGTTACTTTTGTTTTTCTACTTTTTTAATACCAAGCTGGTTTAACCGGGTCAATAGATGGGCTGCTCAGAAACCCTGTTTGGCATGAATAACTAATATAATAATACTTACACTGAAGAAGAGAACATAAATAGCAGAAATATGATAAACAAAAAAACTGTTGGAACAACAAGAGAAAGCGATCATGAAATCCCAAACATTAAGATATGGTATAAAGTATATGCAATGTGATTATAATGTATGTGTCTGACGCAGTATTAGTTAAGGTAAATACTGCATTTATACACAGAGTAGCGACAATAAAAGCAGTAAGTTAGTCAATATCGTAAATGTGGGTGCATTTCTATTGATTAGATTTTCTTGAAGATTACCAAGTCTTGGAGAGCTGTAACATTGGGTAAACTGTTTCAAGATGCTGGGCTACTTTTGGAAAAAGTATAAAACTAAGGTCAGTTTAGTTTGCAAGTGTTGGAGCTGTGGTGGGTGAAACGATTCATGAACTACAGGTTTATTACTGAGGAGAGGGCAGTGCTTATTTTAAAGTAATTTGAGAGTATTGAGAAGATAAATTAAGCTGGCAATAATAAAGAGTAATTTTGCTCTCTTGATAAAGATACAATGGTGCTCTGTATGAGAAGATAGCTTTATAAAATGAAAAATCTTATTTTTGGTGGTCTGAAGTAATGCTGTACTGTGTCTTGATAAGATGAAATTGATTGGTAATATATATTTTAGTTAAGGGATTCAATTAAACACTGATTGCAATAGGTTGATGTGCTTTCTACAGAAGTACATTTGAAATGCTTTGCACTACTTTTAGCTTTTAAGATGCCTTGAGAGTAAAATTGGTTATAAGGTTATGAAAAGACAGCAATCAAGCAAGATCCCTAAGTATTTATAGTGTTTACGGCAAAAGCATAACATACTTATGGCATAAGCATTATCGGCAGAGCTATAATGAGGATAGGGTGCCTAAGACGTTGGTATAGTGCTGAGATTCATAGAGGCAAACATAAAATGGCCTCATGCACATACAAAATGTGTAAATGACCCAGAACTTATGTGTGTAACTACTCAAGTTAGGGAGCATATTATTAGAGAACAGCAGACTTGGTAAAGTCATAAAAAATTAAAATAAATGGTGAATATTATACAGTGACTTTAGTGAATGTTGTAAAGTTGTCATTTGTAAATAGGAAATCATTACAGCAGCAGCAGTTGAAATGTGATCGATGAAGAAAATAAGTTGTGTTGGTGTCATTTTTAGTGCTTGTGCATACATGATAAAACTACGGAAGGGATCACTGGGGAAAATTATTTCTTTGTTGTAATTTTTAGTGCTTATGCATGCGTGGTCAAACTACTGAAAGGATTGCTGGACAAAATAACTTCTGTTGGTATCATTTAGTGGTTGTGCATACATGATAAAACTACTGAAGGGATCACTGGGGAAAATTATTTATTTGTTGACATTTTTAGTGCTTGTGTACACATGGTCAAACTACTAAAGGGATTGCCGAGCAAAATAACTTCTATTGGTGTAATTTAGTGTGTAAGCATACATGGTCAAGCTACTGAAAGGATTGCCAGGGAAAATAACTCCTGCTGGTATAATTTAGTGCTTATGCTTGCATGGTCAAACTGGTAAGGGAGTGCTGGGCAAAATAACTTCTGTTGCTGTCATTTAGTGCTTGTGCATATATGATCAAACTACTGAAGAAATCCCTGGGCGTTATGAATATGTTTTTTTTTACAGTTCATGGATTGCGATGTAGATATAAGACACACAGTAACACTTTTTATAATGGATGTGCATACTGTGTGGGTATTTGACTATGAGTCACAAAAACACTTAATTAGCATATGCCACTCTATACAATTTCTCATTTGCATCTCATTATACTTAATTTGCTTACACCAAATCATGAGCATTGCTCGTTATCATAAATGGTCTCTGTGTCATTCCTCCTCTGGGCCAGTAATCAAGGAGTCTCAATCCTCACCATGGGCACCAGTGAGGGACATTCTCTTGGAACAAAGGTGGATACACACAGTATTTCCAGATGCAGCTCTCTGCACCAAGCACAATTTCCCGTAAGAGCACCACGGAAACACACTCAGTCCAGGGGTTGGGTTTCCCGCTCTCTCTCTCCAGGCCCCCAATAAGACTCCCCACTGGCACAGCTGTAGAGTTGAGTCCTCAGCCAAGTGTTCCAAGTCAAGTCCTACAGCACCCTCTCTGTGAAACCAGTGCTGTGTGTCCCTGCTCCAAGCAGCTCACACATACACGCAGTATAGATTTGATTTTCACACACATGCACACACCTGGGAAAAGCTGGTACAGATTTACTCACTCTGCTACCCTTTGCCCAGGCTATAAGCTAGTTACATTGCCACCAACTAGCTGCTCTAAGGCTCTTACAAGGGTACCCAATTATACTGAGTAAAATTAATACTAATACAGATGGTAGTGTTTGACCAATGCAGCAAGACTTTCAGGAGCAGCCACAGTGTCACCAAATAAATGTAAGTATTCTCAGTGGTTAAAAAACTCCCTAAAAGACAAGCTGCAATAAAAAGTTTAAATATATTTAATAATAAATAATAAAAGAACATGAAAATACTGAATATCTATTTACAGTAAACAAAAGAGTTTCAATCACAGGAAATATTAAAATTAACATCTATGGATAGATTCACAGAGTTACAGAAAAAACAGTATTTAACTAATCTCACTATATTTTCCTGACTGATCTAAAGAATTACTATTCCGTGATTACTTACTAAAGCAAGGCAAAATGAAGTGGGTGAGTGATCATTCTTTGTCAGGTTTCAAAAACAGACTGCCCTGAGACTTCTGTCTCATCTAGTATTAAAGCATCATTTCAGTGCTGGCTTACAGAATTACTTCATATACATCTGGTCATCTGACTTCTGGTTCCCTCACTAGCCCCCTTTACTAGAAACTGTACTAGAATCTAGCACATACTGTATGTGTTACCATAGACACAGATAGAGCTCTGTTAACATGTGTTATAGCATCTGGAAGCTATAAAACCATGTCAAAACTTCCACCCTTCCAGGGCAACAATTAGTTCACCCCTAAGGACAATACAGTAGGAGTCCTTGTCCTGGTTTTCATAGACATTTCATCTCTAGCTGCAGTCTGAACTGTAAGATACAATCTATATGGCCTAAACCAGGTAGTTTAATTTCAGACTATTTTTCAAAGTTAGTTGGACTGCGATTAACCTCTTCTCTTCCAGTATCCTTTGTTACATTAAATTTATTTCAACAGTTACAATACAGTCTGACATACGGCATATTTTTTTCTGTCCAGCAGGACCCACTGTTGGTACATTTTTAACACAAGCAGCTTTCCAAATATATTTTCAACACAAGCTCCTGTGCAAATCAGTTTGATATACAAATGGCATGTAATTCTTTACAAAAGTCCAGCAAGCTATGCTGGCATATGTTACACATGCACTGCCCTAATCTCTTTGGCATAGCTGGCACTATTTCACATTGTCACAGCCTGTTATGAATAGCAACCTAGCTATGCTCACTCGCATACATTGCAGATACCCGTACTGCTCTAGCACATGTACACCTTGCCGGTATGCCATACCCCCCCCCCTCTTTCTAAGAAATCTATGCCATTCAGTTTGGGGGTAAATTTGGAGTTATCTATCTAGTCATCTATGTTGCGTTTGAAGATTGATAGCATATCACACTACTTGACCTGTAGGTGTAGTCCCTCCCAGAGGTAGAAAAGGCACTGTGTGATGAATCAGTCTCTCCTTCACATTTTTGGTGAATATTTAGGTCTCTGGTTCTGGTATTAAAGGAATTTTTAAACTTGTCATGTCAGCTGGTCTCTAGTGGTCTGGAAGTCTAGGCATAGATTACCCCTCAGGTATTTATAAGACACCGAATAGAGGGATAGCTTCTAGCCTCCTTTGGTAACTCAGGTTCTTTAAGCCCATAATCGTCTTAGTTAGGAGCCTTTGGGGTATTTCTAATCATAGGCTATATCTAGTGAGTTACATTTCAAAGAAGGCATCATACTTCGTAATTGTCATAATCTATGATGAATATAAGAGAATAATAGTGTCTTTAGATCCAGCTGATATTACCTTGGCAATTAGCTGGGCTAAGAAGGATCTTCTGACCACCATTGCCACTTGATGACTGAAGGAGTGGGAATTATCAACCCAAGTTCCTGAATCCATAACTAGGTTTTCATGTTGTAGTAGGGTATTGTCAATACTGTATGCTGAGAGGAGGAGTTGTCTAACAAATGTAAAATTATTGCCCTTTTTTGCATTTGATTTAAGTATATTTTCATTATACCAGGTATTTACAAGTGAAAGATCTTGCTGGAAGATCTGACGGGGACTTGACAATAGTGCCAAGTTTTATATTCATCTACAAACCTTGTTGGTTAGAGGTCCTTGTTCCCAGTATGGATATTGGAAATTAAGTGCTAAAAGGGAAGGGTTCCAAAATTGAACCATGGGGGACACAACTTTTTATCATTATACTTTCTGATGAGGCTCCTGTAACTAGCACTGTGTGGGTTCTGTCTTTTAGGCAGTTCACTGTCCATCTTACCACTTGGGGGTCTGTTTTTAAAGCATTTAGTTACTTAAAAGGCCCATATAGTGTATAGCACTAGACATTTTGATCAAATCAAGATATGCAGTGTGAACAGCATGACTGCTGTCTGCAGCCTGTACAACCCTCATGAAGAAGTTTACCAGATCCATTAGGCAGTATCATCTCTTGACAAAGCCAAACCTGCTGAGAGTTAAGTCTAGTAAGATTTTTAATATCTTAGTTTATGAGGTCAATTATAATATGTTGAGCATCGTCAGGCTGATGGATTCCCAGGGTCAGTGGTTGGGCCACCCTTGTGAAGGAGCATCACCACAGCAGTGCATCAAACTTCAAGGACAAAACCTGTAGGCAAACTTAGGCTAAATCGTTTCAGGAGAGACTCTGTAAGGGCATGCTTGGTACTATTTATTAAACATCAAGGTATATTAGTAGGGTCTATATTATAACATTGAAATTTCACAATTTTGAATGTTCTAATATCGACCCCTATTCAACGAATACTGACAGCATTGAACATGCAGAACAGCAAATTTTTTCCTAGGAAAAAAATTCGCTGTTCGAAACACACACACACACACACACACACACACACACACACACACACACACAACGCAAGCACACCAAACAAACAGCAATCCACACACATACACCTAAAATCTTACAGCTAACCCTACACTAAACTGTACAAATGCCACTAATTATCCACTTACCTTAACCCAAACCCTAACCCTAAGGTCCGTCTCTATCGCACACTCACCTCAACCGCGCCCTAACCCTAACTCACCTAACCTACCCTAACCCTCACGTCCACACGATCGCACACATACCTAACCTGCGCCCTAACCCTAACTCACCTAACCCATGCCCAATCGCACATTTACCTGAACCCGACCCGTAAACTTCCACCACAGTGCTGAAAATAGTGAAACGACCGAAACTAACAACCAAATTCTTTCCCTAGGAAAAAAATCGTTTTTCTGTCATTTCACTATTTTCAGCATTCACTGAATAGGGGTTGATATTAGAACATTCGAAATTGTGAAATTTAGATGCTCTAATATAGACCCATATTAGTAGGCCTCGTGGAAGAAGTATTTTTAATTGTAGATAGCAGTTTCAGTACATGTTCCTTTGCGATAATAGGGAGTTTAAGGGATTCAAGGATTTCTGGACTTTGAATATAGAGGTCTCAGGAGTAAAGTTAGTAATCAATTTGTTTGCTAGTATATTTGCAATGTCTGTAGGGTCAGAATAGTTTATACCATTTTGAATAAATTCAGCATTGTTGGATGTTATTCTGTAGTTTTCATAACATAGCATTGTTATACATTTGTAACATAGCTAAAGAAGGATGTATAGCTGCCCCTAGCTTCTGATGCTATCCAGATTCATTGGAATCTTTAGTAGACCTAATTTCAAGTTTTTAGTAATATCGTTTGATACTATTCTTAATTCTTGGATCTGCTGTGTAATTTTTTATAGAGTTTTCACTTTTCTGTTATTTAGTGTATTTATGCTGGTTGACTGCTGGGGTTGGTTGTTTTGAATTTTCCATTATATTTAGTTCTTATTGGGACTGTCAGCTCTATGGGCCTCATTCCAAAAGATTTACTCTTAGTGTAAGAGGCTTACTCCTTTGAAAGTCTACTTAATACATAAATTGGGCACTCAAAAAAGTCAGTTGCAACAAGAACAATTTTTTGGAATATGTTCTATGTATTTATCTAAATGGGTGTAGAACTCCTTCATAAAGCTACCAGCTGTCTACACATCTGAGCTGATGCTGCAGTAAGCAAATTTAGAAACCTTGCTGTAGAACTGGATGAGGTTAAGTCTGAGATTTTTGAATTCAAAGATATCTGCTGCAAAGACTTGTAGACATTTTGAAAATGAATGTCACAAGTTTATTGTGTGACTTAACCAGGGAAGGAGATACCAAGGGAATTGAGGGGTTCATATTCTTTTAAGGTACCAAATACATTTCATACGACAAAGTTCAGCAGAGAATAAATATCTCCTTTATTAAAAAGAAAGGCACATATGTGGGAGACTAGGAAATCAAGGTCCTATTTCCTAGAACAGTAGAATCATACATTTTTTTTCCTTTTCTGATTAAAAGCAACATTATTGTGTCAATAACAGAGCAACCACTGATCAATTTAAAAGGAATACTTAAGTATTAATTCTGCTAAGATCTCCTGACTCTCTGTTTATGACTTTCCATATTAGACATGAGTTCCAAATCTCATATAAGAGCTTTCTACACTTTGCCATGCTAACATTTTTCATACTTGGCAGGATGTAAACCATCAGAAGCATACTGAAAAAGTCTCAGGAATCCATCTTGAAATGAAAGCATATTTAAAATAAAATACACGGAAACAGTTTTCCTTCTCTGTAAGCCTCAACCTTCACATTCCACCATTTGAAGATGTAACGTGATGGCATAAATAGTTTCAACCCCCCTGCTACCACTGTCAACAATGACTTCTGATCAAGGGAGGTCATCGCCCCCCTGTACTCATCACTCATTAGACCTATGATTGAGTACAATGCCCCATTCGGAATGTATCTGACCAGACACCTGCAGCAGCTGGAAAGGCCCCAAAAGTTCCTCACCAAAAGGATAAAGGGTCTCAAAAATATGTCTTATGCTGCCCGACTGAAAGAACTCCAGCTCTATTCAGTCTCATACCGCTTGCTCAGAGGTGACCTGTGCCTGACATATAAGGCCATGTCAAACCCTGATTTGATGAATATGCTTCACCTCAAAAAATCTAGATCCCTCAGAACCACAAGGGCGGGAGACTTAAACCTTGACACGGTTATTAATAGAACATGCTGGAGGGACAGATTCATCACTCAGAGACTCCCTATGCTGTGGAACAAAATCCCGGTACATGTGAGGCAGAGCACCTCGCTGGCCTTGTTCAAGAGGAATCTTGACCAATGGATGGGGGATCGCAGATATACCCCAGGGATTACTTCAGTGTCACTGCTTGACAGAGGCACAGCAAAATAATAGGCATAGTTTTATTCAAACTAAAGGGGTGGAGAAAGCCAAATAACTATGGGCTAGGCTTATAAATGCCCTTGGGCAGATAGCCTAGTATGAACCTATGAACCTATACAGAGGTGTACACCAATCCCCTGTGTAAACATCCTTACAAATGTATAGACTCTGCTATACATGAATGGATCAAAACAAGGTTCTCACAAAAAAAAAAAAAAAAAGCCATTGTGGTGGACATCAAGTACAAATAGGTTATACAACAAGAGGAAGAAACTAATGTCTAAGAAGAAAAGGGAACTGACTCGGCAGAGGAAAGGCACCCTCCACAGCTTGAACAAACAAATTGGATATCTTGTAAAGTCCTCTAAAACCAATTATGAAGGTAAACTAGCATCCCTAGCTAAGGATAATCACAAGGCAATGGTTGGAGGTTGAGGCAAGAGAGATAAAATAGCAACTTAGACTAAATGCCACAGTAGCTCCAGGACTTAATGATGCTATTTCACTGATACCAATAATAAAACAAAGGGCTTTGGTTGTATAGAAAAAAAAACAAGTGTTGCCTAGTTTGCTTATTTGCACATGTTGAATATGTACAGCAACAATTAAAAAAACATGTTTTATATATGAATTTTTTGTAAAAATATTTTTGGTTTCTTATATACAAATGAACATTTAAATGTACTGAATTGTGATGTATGTCTTTAAATGAGATGAAGTATTTAATTGGATGCATACTTTACATTGGGTTACTTAAGGAGAGTGCTAGCTGAATTGTAATTGACTCTGAAGAAGCCTGTTATATGTAAGGTGAAACACTAAGTCTGTTGTGCTATTAAACAAGTTTTTTAGTATTCATTTGCTTCCTGTGGCTAGAATATTTATTTTCATTTTATTTTAGTTTGTGTGTCAGTTGACACCTTTGTTTTTTATTTATCTGTTTTTTTCTGGCCTGGGAGAGAACAGATTCTTTACTTGGTTTCAATGGAAGCACTCTTGGGAGAACTTACTACTTCTGTACAGAAGTTGTCTGCACTACTTATGAAGGATTGAGTGAGGGAAGAAGGAGAGACTTCCCTGACTAGTTCTCAAGTGGAACTATTTACCCTGCACACACCAGTATTAACTGAGAATGGAAATGTTGCTACGGGGATGAAAAGGAATGCACCAGGAGGAAGGGACTTCTCGAGCTGGTTGGCGGCACCGGAAGTAGAATTCAGGGCAGTAGCACCAGAAAAAACGAGCATGCCTAACTTAAAAACACAAATCAGTGACTTTGAGAAACTTTGTAAAAGGTACAGGTCTTTACAGTTAGACAATGCCTTTTTAATGAAATCATTATCGCTCAAACAAGCCCCAAAGGGGCTAAGACTTTAGATACTCCCTTATGGAGATTGAGACAGGAACAACGGCATGCAGAGAACTCATAGGGTTGTTTGATAAAACTGGACTAGAGATGCTGGACATTATAACAAAGAATAATGATTTAATGTAGTAATATCTGTCTGTAAAACAGACAACTTACTTTCATTTTATAGACAGAAATTACTACATTAAATCACAGTATTATAAATGATTTGTTGTTTGAGCAATATCAGCATAAATACTGTAAAGTTTTAAATGTAGAAATGTTTGTTAAAGACAATATAAATACTAAACAGCGTAAACTAGCTGGAGACAAAGCTGACTATAAAAACAATAGAGCATATCCCACTGATGGAGCAACTAGAATTGTTAACAAACCTGGGCATTATAATGAGAAAAGGAATGATTATAACTTACAGAATAGTTCAAGGAATGAAGGTAAAATGTTTGGCGAAGAATGTGATGATGAAGTTTTTTTAGAACAAGAAGTACAACCCAGGAGATCAGATCACTTGAAAAAAACAAGTGAATATGAACTCCAGGACTCAGCAGAACTACCCATACAACAGGAGGAGGAGGGGTGGGGGGAGAAAGAGATGGAATTAATCCCATTTGTAGCAGGACAACATGACTTTGAAAGACATGAAGCCATAAAAAATATGTCCAAGTTTTATAACAACTGTGAAGATTGTGATGACTGGGAAAATGGTGATGTTTTGAAAGACATAGTTGATTTAACAACTATGACAACAGTAATGATCTTGAGACTAGAGAAGTAAGAAATTCTGATGCTTTGTTAGAATGTGAAATTATTAAAAAATCAAGGTTTCATGATTTATAACTTTAGTGATTTAAAAATGGATGAAACACGCTTTGAATTACTGAAGAAAGGCCTCTCCTTTGTCCCTGAATTTAAGTCAGATATAGTTGACAATTTAATTAATTTAAAATTGTACATAAGACAGCTAAATCTGAGACTGTTTTTTCAGGTGCAGTCTACTTCTACTATAGAGGGGGGACCCAGGAATTTGAGAAGAAAAAGTGTGTTTACCCCACCCCAAAACTTTGAAATAGCCTTGTTTGAAAAAATGGTTGGAAAAGAAATGAGGCAAGTGGCAAAAGTAAGAAATGAAAGACAGGGAAATTTATCAGAAAAGGAAAAAGAAGTTCTCACAGCCCTAGCTAGGGATGATAACCTCCGGATTATGAAACCGGACAAAGGTGAGGGTTAGTTATTATGCCCTAAATAGATTATGTATCTAAGATGTTTGAGATACTTAATGACCCCATCACATATGCTAGGGCCTCTAGAAATTAAGTTGAGGGCTTATATGAGAATTTACTTTTTTCTGTCCGGTGCATTTTTTCAAGGGGTTATTGATCAGAATGACTTGAAATTTCTCACAGTAGAGAAACCTGTAACACCTAAGATTTTTGGCATCCCTAAAATCCACAAAAACCTACACAATCCACCCTTTAGACCTATAGTATCAGCAAAGGGATCAAAAACTGAACCTTTGGCAGCTTGGGTGGATAGGACAGTAGGGTCAGTGGTTAGGGATGCCAAACATATTGTTAAGAACTCCTGGCATTGTCTTGAAAGATTGAAATCAAGCAGGGAAGTAGACTATTCATTTTTGACAATAGATGTTATAAACCTATTCCCTGTTATTCCACATGATAGTGGGCTTGATATGTTTTAGGAGAGTTTGTTGAAAAGTGAGAAGGTTGACAAGACCAAAGTCAATTTTTTTGTGGAAATCATGGAAATTGTTCCGAGAAACAATTTCCTTGCTTTTGCGGGTGAGTTATTCCACCGGATATCAGGTGTGGCTTTGGGTGCGAAATGCTCCCCCATATTTGCCAACCTGGTATTACTGGAATGGGAGCGAAAGCATATTTTTGACACCCCCTACATGGAGAAAATCAAAATCTATAACAGATTTTTGGATGACATCCTAATTTTACATGCATTATACCCACCGATATTACAAAAGGGTGGGGGGCCACAAGAACTTACTCACAAAAGTAGGGAAGGGGACCCCATTGTGCTGTGGTACAACAGCTTTACCCCGACTATAGTTAACATCATTTATAAAAGTTGGGAGTTGTGTTTCAAACAAGAAACAAAGGTGAAACTTGGGCACAAGCCCTTGGTGGCCTACAGCAGGGGTAGAAATTTAAAGAATGTCTTGGAAGGGCACAGAAATCAAGATAGAATTAAGCAATATAGTACACTAATGTTTAAATGTGGGACTTGTAGGTTCTGCAAGTTCAGTAATGATGGCCCGTATGTATCAGTAACTAGTTCAAACTTGACTTTGAAATGTCCTGGTAAATGTAATTGCAACTGTACCAATGTGGTTTATCTAGCAACCTGTACCTCCTCCCCTGGATTTTACATAGGTAAAACCACACATAGGTTCAGGGATAGAATAAGTGAGCACCTTAGAGCCATTAAAAACAAAGATGTGCATAATGCCCTCTATCTTCACAGTATTATATGCATTGAGTTTAAATATATATATATATATATATATATATATATATATATATATATATATATATTTGTGATAGAGTGATGCAGAAAGAAAATGGGGAGATGAAACATTGGAGGTTGAGGCAAGACAGGTAAAATGGCAACTTGGACTAAATGCCACAGTAGCTCCAGGACTTGATACTATTTCACTGATACCAATATTAAAACAAAGGTCTTTGGTTGTATAGAAAAAAGAAAACAAGTATTGCCTAGTTTGCTTATTTGCAAATGTTGAATATGTACAGCAACAATTAAAAAAAACATGTTTTATATATGAATTTTTTGTAAACATGTAATTTTTGTTTTGTTATATGCAAATGAACATTTAAATGTATTGAATTGTGTTATATGTCTTTAAATGAGATGAAGTATTTAATTGGATGCATATTTTACACCGGGTTACTTTAGGAGAGTGCTAGCTGTATTGTAATTGACTCTGAAGAAGCCTGTTATATGTAAGGTGAAAGCGCTAATTCTGTTGTGCTATTAAACAAGTTTTTTAGTATTTATTTGCTTCCTGTGGCTGGAATATTTATTTTCATTTTATTTTAGTTTGTGTATCAGTTGACATTTTTGTTTTTATTTAAAGACCTAGGTGACCTTCAAACTATTGGCCTGACCCAATTTAGCTTCGTTAAGGGTAGATCATGCTTATTAAACCTGGTAGACTTGTTCGAGAATGTCACCAAAGCCGTGGATGAAAGCAAAACAGTACATACAGCCTATCTTGATGTAGCCAAGGTTTTTGACACAATCCCCTACTCAGGAATCATTGAAAAACTCACCCAGCTGAGATTTAACCCATATGTCACTAGATAGTTATCCAACTGGCTCACCAACAGAGCTCATACAGTCAAGGTTGGGAATTCCAACTCTACCAGCAGACCAGTTACCAGTGGTCTTCCACAAGGATCTGTGCTGATCCCTATAGTGTTTGGAATCTATTTCTCAGAAGTCTAGGCGAAAATAGGTGGCCTGAGGCTTACCAAGTTCGCTGATCACTGCAAACTGGGTGCAATCATTGAGTCCCCCAACAATGCTGACATACTACAAAAAGGGCTTACACAGACAAATTATTGGTGCCAAAGCCACAGACTTAATTAATTTTTTTGTGTTTAGTTTATCATCCCTTTCGTACAGGGGAAGTCCCAGCATATTACAGTATTAACAGTAACCCCCTTAGCTCAAACCCTGTGGTGAAAGATTTGGGAACACAGGTTGATAGCAACCTTAACTTTGATCACCATGTGTCCACAGTAGTAAGGAAGTCCTTCTGTGTTGCACATCTCATAAGTAAGGGCATTGCATCCAAAGCTAAGGATGTTATAAGCCCCCTGTACTCATCCTTCATCAGACTACTAATAGAGTACAATGCTCACTTCTGTATGTAGCTCACCAGACACCTTCAGTAGCTGGAGAGACTTGAGAGGTTTATCACCAAGAAAATTCAGGGCCTTCAACACATGACCTACCTGGACAGACTGAAGGCCCTGTCAATGTACTCTGTATTTTATAGGCTGCTGAGATGCAACTTGTGCCTGGCCTACAGAGCAATCTCAAACTGTGCTCTAATGGAAATGCTGCACATCTGAAAGTCAAATGGGACAATTTTCACTCACTCTAGGGATCTTAACCTGGCCTGAGATGAGACAGATGTATCTTCCAGAAATTTTTCCAGAGGGGTGTCTAACTCCCAATTTATGTAAAACAGAGTTCCTCAATGACCCTATTTAAGCATAACTTGGACAACTGGATGGGAGACTATAAATTTACCCCAGGGGTGTCACCTATGTCCTTCTTAGATAAGGGCAGTTGGTGCTGATCATAGACTCGCACTGCAAATATAGACCATACAACCTGGTCAGTAAGGGAACAAGGGTACAACATGGCTAGACCTATAAAGGCCCTAGGGCCAATAGCCTAGTAACCTATGACATTTTTTCACTTACTGTCAAACATTCTTCACATGCAGTTTTCTTCTGTCCCTCACACAAACCATTTTTATACAGTTGTTTCAAAGATGTGGTCCTATTGGCAATAAAAACAAGCCTGCATCTTGATGGAGTGAAACACAATCTGAATAATATAAATAATTTTCAGTTGTACATTTTCCACTTTCACATTTGTTTAGACATTCCCCCTTATGTATATTATCATACAATATACTAAAATCTTGTAACACATTATTTTCATCCTTTAATTTACTATGATTTTTATCTAATGTGGTCAGTGGCATTGATTTAACCTGATTCATTTGTAAGTTGGCACCCCTTCTGGATTCTCATGGATTTAAAATACAAGCATTATAGACAAAGTAAAATAAAATAATGGCTAAAGGTAAGATTGTAATAGCTATAAGCATAAACTACTTCAAAATACCTCTTCCCCGTCCAGAGAAAAGATTTGTTAACTAGGGCTACTGGGAACTATCTGCATCTTTAGCATATGAAAGTTCAGCAACGTTTTGAATTATTTCTAGGTGAATATGTATTATCAGGAATAATGAGCAGCTCTCCATTTTGATGAGTTACCATGTGCCCCCTTTAGAAGCAACAGTGAAATAAAGTGCCATTCAGTTTAATAGCAGCAGACAGAGCATAGCAGTCATCTCCTGAGTAATCAAATTAATGGATTCAAAAGTTAAGTTACTTAAAATTTCTAAATGCTTAGACAGTTTCCTCAGCTCCTAAATGGACTTCTCTGCCCCATAAGCAGGTATAATTCCCACTGCAGAAATTACCCCGTCACCAAGATCCATGTGAGCAAGTCCTCTGAAAGCAGTCTTTTGAACAGTATTATGATAAACCTAGGAGGCCTCTGTTTTCCTAACTGCATTTGGAATGTCTTTAGTATTTCTCCTGCAACAAGCATCATGAACCTTTCCATCAGGTAAAACAGCCGTATGTTGCACAGCTGGAAAATATGATCTATATAACAACAACCAGACCAGTCTGTATGTAACTAGGGATAAGCTTGATCTGCAGAAATATATTAGTATTCATGCAGTGCTGCCATACCCTGCCCTCCAGCCCCATCATAAATTGTCCAATTGAAACTGCAAATACTGTTCCATTTTTATGATAGCAATAAATCCTTTAACAGTCAATGATGGTTGAAGTGGCATTACTGAAAAGGGGGTCTTTAGTCTTCCAATTTATAGTGAAAAAAACAGTATGAAATGCAGTGTGAAACTCTATCAGTCACCGGTGTAGAGATCAATGGGATACCACATCATATGCAGTAGGTATATGTGCACAAACTAAACAGTCACTAATGTTGAGAGTCTGTGCAAGGGTGCCCAAGCCAGCAGAAAAAGTATTAAATCTAGGATGCCATTCAGATGTTCTCAATTCATTTCTAACCAAACGCCTATCTCTATTTTTAGCAACATGTGTATATCTACTAAGAATTGGTTCAGTACTTACATTTCCAATGGTTGCAGATTATGATGTATTCATGGTACCAGATGGCAAAAACAAGCAAAATAAAATAATGCTGAAAATCACAGTAGCTGTCCCAATAATAGGTCCATAAGAAGAGCGAGCATGTTGTGGCTGGAGAAGGTTTTGGAGACACTACAGACATGGATATTGAGATGTGTTGTTCATAGTCCATACAAAATTGATCACCAAATAATCTCTGACCAGAAGCACTGACTGCAGATGACTTTGCAGATGACTTCAGTTTGGATAATGCATTGTTTCTGTCACTGTCTAAAAGGCACAATGAATCTTAGATGTTTGATTCAGAAGCAAGAAAAAACACTGTTGATGCTGAAGAAGAATCCCTGATATTTACTTAAGACCAGAATGAAGTAACAGTCACATAATTTTACTTCCCGGTCTGGTACAAAGGATAACGTAGCTGCATTCACATCTGGATTCAATCTGAATGACAAGTTTGGAATCAGTTTGGATGGCAAATAGTTCACACTTCATTCTGGATTTGGTCCAGATGGCAAAACATCATTAATTACCACTTCCAGATATAATGGTATACCTGTTTTTCATCTGTTTCTGCTGGCTAACGTGGAATGACATCGACAGAGTCTCAGTAGCACTGTTCATGAGGGAGGGTCTTTTTGACATGCAACACAGGGGTCCAGGTGGGAAAGCCTTCACTAAAAAGTAGGGCCCTGTCACCGGGAATGTACCTTAATGTAGACAAAATCTCTGGGCTGCAATTCATGACCTTCCTGTTCTGTAGGTCATTGTACTGCATGCAAAACAGAGTTTTGATAATTCTTCAGAACAGAACAGAGTGATTTGCAATACAAGAAAATTGATTAATTTATATTTTGTAATTCTAAATTCTTGGGAAGGGGTGTACCAGGCATTTTCATGGGCCTGCACATAAAAATTTCATGAGGGGCTAATGCTCTTGTGGTACTGAATGCACTTTTCATATTAAGTAAAAACTAACGGTAAAGCTTCTAGCCACTTAAGACTAGTCTCCTCACACATTTTAGATAAACAGATTTTAATTCCCTGATTAGCCCTTTCCACAATTCCTAAAGCATGTGGTCTATAGGGACAATGAAAGGGCAATTTAACATTGAGGATTTTGTAAATCTGCTGCATTACTTGACTAGTAAAGTGAATATCTTGATTTGATTGAATGTAACAAGGAACCCCAAATATCAGAATTAATTCTCTTAGTAATTTATTAAATAATGTCCTTGCTTCATTTTTAGGATCATAGGGTCATAGGGTCATAGGAGATTGCTAGACTATCGACCCCAAAGTCATTTTAAGCCTAGCCATTTCAACCCAATATAATACCTTAGAGGTACTAGTCAGTACCCAAGATTGCATTTGGTGAAGACTACCCATGTCCAGGAGAGTTGTGGGGCGCTATCCCCTGTAAGAATTTATGGAGCCCCATCCACTCATCCAGGTTCCTCTTGAACAGTGTCATAGACATGCTCTGCTTTCACATGAATTTGGTAGCCTGGTCCAAAAACATGGCAGCCGCTGGGAGATAAAGGTGTCCCTCCAGCATGTCGTATTTAAGTCACAATCCATATTTAAGTCCATGGAAGGGGTAGCCCTAAACACATTTGATTTACGGATATGCACTAAGTTTATTAGGTTTGGGTCTTAGGTTGCTCTATAGGCCAGGCATAAGTCACCCCTAAGAAGTGTCTATGATACAGATTATAGTGACAGGGATTTTAGTCGGCCCGTGTAAGGCACATGCTGGAGGCCCTTGATCTTCTTTGTTAGAAACCTCTGAGGTCTCTCTAATTTCTGTAGATGCTTAGTACAGTACATACCAAATGGGGCATTATACTCAATTATGGGCCATTTAAGTGCTGAGTATGGGGGGGGTTATAACTTCTTTTGCTGTTGAGGTGATGCCTTTACTAATCATGTGAGCTATGCGAAAAGCTTTCCTTACAACAGTAAACACTTGGTGGTCGAAGTTAAGGTCATGGTCAACCTGTGATCCCAGGTCCCTTACCAATTCATGGGTACTTGAGTATTGTTATTGATTTGAGAGTGTGAAGGAGCATTGTTTGTGTGGAAGGGAATGATGATGCATTTCTTTGCATTCGGTTTGAGACCGTGACAAATACACCAGTCATTGGTCTGTGTGAGACCATACAGGGATGTACCTCTACTCATCAAAAAAAAATGTCAACAACTTATACTGTAATTTAAATTTCTATACTTGAAGTTGAATAAAATCCCATTTTAAAAAATAGAATGGCCTCCAGTGTGTTTTCAGTCTGAATTGGTGCCAGTAGAGATTTAGAGACATTGTGTTGTAAGCAAATTGTACAAGTATTGACAAAACGTTGAGCAACTTCTGTTACCAGTCACAGGAAATCTGTTATTAAACCATTTTTGCCCAAATGAAAAGGTAAATGGTAGGCTTTGCCCCAATAAGAAATTTTGTGGTGCTACTAGCTGCCCATCCAGGTGGCAACACAAAAGGTCTAGAGACTGACTGCAGCCATCATTTATAAACTTCATTCTTTCAGAGTTCTCTCTCTCACTCTCTCTGATTCTGAAAAGATAGCAGCCTCTGCAAAGAAATATTATTGTTTGTTTCATTTAACTGCTGCAAAAATAAAGCCTGAACAGGATAAGGCTTTGTATCCTGTCTTGTCTCCCTATCTGCAAAACTATTTCCCTTAGTTATAAAGAAATCATAATTTCTATGTGTGGCACATTTAAAATCAATAATTTCCCTTGGTAATAGTAAGACTTCGAATAAATCATTAACAAAAACACCGTTTTAATAACAGTTCCTGCTGGAGTCAAATAAATTCTTTCTTTCCAAAGTGTCCTAAAATCATAAACTTCTCTGTAAGCATAACATGAGTCTGTGAAAATTGTCACTGGCTGATCTTTTGCCAGTCTTACAAGCTTTAATAATAGCAACAAGTTCAGCTATTTGAGCAGAAACATTTCCATTTAATGGTCCAGTAACAAAATTCTGTCTTATGTGCAAACGAAAAAGGCTGCGGCAAGTTTACCATAGTCTCTTCAAATACAGGAGCATTCACAAAAAGAATCCGCTCTAGATACTGCAATGGGACATCTTTTAAATCTGGGTCTATATTATTAGACTGAAAGTGCATATGTGCAACTACGTAAAAGTCGACACAATGCACGAAACCTAACAATAGCGAACGGCCACATAAGCAAATTTTTCCCTAGGGAAAAAACTTACATGGCCGTTCGCAAAAAAAAAAATAATTTAACATCATAAACAGGTGGGCAGGTTTCATCCACCACACCCCCCAACTAAATATACCAACTCTGAGATTGCACTATAGGGAAGGAAAGGGCAACTCTGTGAAGTTGGCCAACTATCCCCTTGCCCTATGACATATTCATCGAATCGCTTAAATGCGATTCAATGAATATGTGTTGCCGTTTCCGTATTCACTCAGAAGCATTTTCATGCTTCTAATATAGATCCTTTAAATCTAACCTAGGAGTAAGTACAGTTTTAACAACAACTATATTTTTTGGATCTACTTGAGTCTATCAAGATACATCCGAACACCATGGTTTTGGGTGACTTTAACTACCCATCCTTTGTCTGGGTAAATTACTCATGCTCAAACTCACTTGCCCCAAGGTTCCCTCAACTTCGTTAACTCCAGTGCCTTGGACCAGCTGGTTGACACCCCCACAAGCGGTGCCAGCATCCTGGATCTGGTGCTTACCAATATGGGAGACTACTATAGCATCCCCACTGTGAGGTCTTCCCTGGTGAGATCTAACCACATATCAGTCTCATTCAAAGTAACTATCACACATGACCGCCCCCCCCCCCCCCCCCCAGCAGCAACTAAACTAAAAAACTTCTCCAAAGTAGATTATAACCTCTTATGGGATAGTATAAATAAGCTTCACTGCACCTCCCCCCTGAGACGGAACTGGAAGGTATGCCAAGTTCTACACTAGACACCTGTATAACTGCAATGACTCTGCTGTACCTGATAGGACCAAATCAAGCTCCTCAAGGAAGAGCAAACCTGCCTGGTAGACAACTGCCATTAGCTGGCTTTACAATAAGAGGAAGAAATTGCTAAGAGTAAGAGGGAGTGAGCTCTAAACTGGAAATACTCCCTCCTCAATTTAAACAAGCAAGTAAGACTTATTGTGAAGCCCTCCAAAGCAAACTATGAATCCAGATAGGCTTCCTCAATAAAGGACAACCATAAGGCATTCTTTAGTTACATTCATAACCTAAAAGGAAAGGCCCAAATTTGTGCCAAACTGGTGGTTAATGATACCACATACACTGTGCCTGTGGGTATAGCTAACCTGTTGGCCAACGGATTCTGTGAAAACTTCACTCATATGTCTCTGCCACATATACCCCATGACATCTCTACCACCTGTCCCCTACCTTGTATCTCTAAAGAGCAGGTTATAAACACCCTCTCTAAGGCCAAAACCACAGCGTCTATGGGACCTAATAACATTCCAGGCTGCGTCCTACATGGGCTGCAACAAGAATTAGCAACACCATTGGATACTCTTTTCAGTCATAGTCTAAGCACTGGCTTTGTCCCAGCTGAATGGAAAATGGTCACCGTTATTCCCTTGCACAAAGGTGGGGCTTCCACTACCCCTGGGAAGTATAGACTTATTAGCCTGACTAACCTTATCTGCAGGCCATGTTGTGAATCATCATGGACCTTATCAACAAAGATATAGGTAATCTCCGAACACTTGACCCTATTCAGTTTGGATTTGTCAGATGGAGGTCATAGCTATTAAACCTGATGGACTTCTTCGAGACAGTTACCAAGGCCCTGGATGAGGGGAAATCTGTGCATACAGACTACCTAGACTTAGCCAAGGCTTTTGATGCTGTTCCCCACTCAGGCATCATTGACAAACTCACCCAGCTAGGTGTCAACCCTAATATCATTAGATGGATCACTAACTGGCTCACTGATAGAACACATATAGAATAAATAAGGGAATCCACCTCTAACAGCAGGCCTGTAACCAGTGGTGTTCCACAGAGATCAGTCCTGGGACTCTCCTGTTTGGAATCTATTTTCCGAAGCACAAGTAAAAACTAAAGGTCTATGGCTGACAAAGTTTACTGATGACTGCAAACTGGGAGTGGTCATAGAAACTCCAAATGCTGTCAACATCCTACAAGAGGGTCTTACACAAACAAATGATTGATGCCAAGTCTTGGCCTTAAACTCAATGCAAAAAAATGTATTATCATCCCTTTTGGTAAGAGCGATGTTCCTGCTAACTACCTTATCAGTAGCAAGACACTAAGTACACACTCAGTGGTGAGAGATCTGGGCACACAGGTTGACAGCAACCTTACTTTTGATCACCATGTCTCCACAATAGTAAGAAGGGCATTCTGTATTGCTCATCTCATAAGTTAGGGCATTGCCTCCAGAAAAGAAGTTATAACATCCCTCTACTCTTCCCTCATCAGGCCAATAATTGAGTAAAACACCACTTTTGTTATGTACTTTTCCAAGCACCTGCAGCAATTGGAGAGACCACAAAGGTTCCTCACAAGGAAAATTCAAGGTCCTCAGCATCTATCCTATGTGGATCATCTGAAATCGCTGTCATTTTATTCTGTTTATACAGACTATTCGGAGGCGGTATCTGCCTTGCATATTGGGCAATCTCTGACCCTGCTTTATTGGAAATGCTGCATATCTGCAAGTCAAATGGTACATCGGTTACTCGCTCTAAAGACCTAAACCTGGTATGTGATGTTAATAGAACCTGCTGGAGTGACAAATTTGTCTCCCAAAGGTTATCACACCTATGGAACAGACTCTCACTTCATGTCAAACAGAGCACCTCACTGGCCTCTTTAAATGCAGTCTGGACGATTGAATGGGTAACCATAAATTCACCTCAGGGGTTCCACCTGTTTCCCTCTTGGACATGGACAATAGGTGCTGATTGTGGAAATAAGGGTATAACTTTGCTAGGTTAGTAAGGGCCCTAGAGCCATTAGCCTAATAACTTCCTATGTTCCTACACAGTTGTGAAGTTTTCCTTTGTCCACTTTAGGGATTAAAGAAACAGGGTTAAGTGGTGGAGATTGAAAGATCTGTAAATAAGGGTTATTTAACTAAAAACCACTTGTATTAGACAATCATGCTACAGATAAGTACTGTGTTTTAGTCTTTAATAACAATGCCTATAAGTAATGTGGAATGCCACACAAGTCTCATGTCCATGAGTTAGAGCAGCCACCATTTCTACTAAGTGTGCCATTGCGGCCGCTGCCCTAAGGCAGTGGAGGAGGGCTGCTGCAGCAGGATCAAGATTTGTAATGAAATGGGCAATAGGTCTATAACCATCATTTCTAAATTGTGCTAATGATCCTAATGCTACTTTATGCCTTCCATTACAGAATAAGAAAACATTTTTAGAATAGTCTGGTAACCTAAGTGCAGGAGGGTTTAAGAGTAATGTTTTCAATTGTACAAAAGCTTGCTCATGACAGTCCTACCAGGGTAAACGTTTAGGGATATCTTTCTTTAGTAATTCTAATAATGTGTAGTTAAAAATCCATTGCGAACAGTAACCTGTTAGTCCCCAATAGGCTCACAACTGCATTAGAGCATGGTGCTGTTTGTATCTCAGCAGTGTGTGAAGGCAAGATCTGTCTTGTAATTTTCTGAAATAAACAGAACAAGGCGCATGTAGTGTCGAACAACAGTAAAAATCCACTTGAAAGGGATGTATATGTAAAGTTGAAAGCCCATTCTCAGTCACAGTTTACAGAGGAATGAACTAGTGATCCAAGGAACATAAAAAATACACTATTTAATCACAACCATATATAAAATACACAATAAACATAAATGGATAAGTGCTTTCATCCCTGTAGTGTGGGACTTCTGAACTGTTTTCAACCATCCATCTGAAGAATTTAAATTAGTCATGTGACTTAAATAAATTAACCACAGACAAATAAAATGTTCCTGACAGTGAACAATAAATTAACCATGGTTTCATCAGTTAAAAGAGCATTAAACTAAAATTATATAAATAATAAATTAAAACATTTTTGTTGTTGTAACTACTAGAATAAACAGTTTATAATTGGGCGGCTCTAAGTTTAAGAACAGAAGATATTGAAACACGTTCATTCAAAACTTGTTCAACTGATGCATTTAATCTTAGTTGCCAAATAAGCTCCTTAAGTTCTGTTTTTGTTTCCCAGAGACTTCCACAAGTATTGTGTGGAACAACCTCCAAAATTCTAGAAAGAAATTTAGAAAAAGTAGAACAATTCTGTGTGTGTCTGAACAATGAATTAAAAGCTTGGGCGTCCAGAACATATAGCAACATATATCAGTCCCTTGGAAGCACATGGTTAATTTATTGCTCACTGTCAGGAATTTTTTTGTGTGTGGTTAATTTGTTTAAATCACATGACTATTATTTTTTTTTGTTTAAATGTTCAATTGAATTGTTGAAAATGGTTCTGAAGAAGTCCTGTATTACAGGGATGAAAGCCATAGCTCTCAACCTCTTAGCACAAAAAATCTGGACAAAGTCAAAAATAATGGGAGACAAACCCCAAAAATGGGGACAAATTTAAATATTGCTCTTATAAGCTTAGAAAGTTGCTAGAATAAAAGGTCTTGTGTTACTGTGCATTTTCAGAAGGATATGAAGTCTGAAACTTAAATGCTTGTCATTATTTTTTGAATTCAGTCCTTACTGGTTTACCACAGAAATCCAGAAAATCACAAATTTTTTGAGGAACAGACCACAAATATGAGGCAAAAATCTGGACATTCTGCATAAATCTGTACAGTTGAGAGGTATGAAAAGTGCTTAACTGTTTATGTTTATTATGTATTTTATTTATGGTTGCAATTAAACAGTGTATTTTTTTATGTTCTTTGGATCCCTAATTCATTCTTCTGCAACCTGTGACTGACAATGGGCTTCAACTTTATATGAACATTGTTTTCAAGTAGATTTTACTGTTGTTCGACACTACGTGAGCCTTGTTCTGTTTACTGTCTTTATTGTTGGCTGCACATTCTCATGCTATGTGTTTTGGTTCCTGATTTCTTTGGTTCAATGTGGCAGTGTTGAATGATTCTGGTTGGACGACACCACCTACCATGAAGATTTCTGTTGGCCCATTCAATTTGCACACTAATGGTGATTGTGGTTCTTTAAAGGAAAGTGATTTGTTTCCTCCTTCTTCGCAGGGTGACCTTACAAAACTTGTTCCCCTTTTGACTCAAAAATGCAACCATCGGCAAAATATGTTAGATAAGTTTGTTCTGTCTTCATCCTTTCTGGACAACTCACAAGTGGGTTCTTCCATTTCCAGTAGTGATTTTCGACAGGTGAGCTCAGTCAATCTGTCTGACAACAATTTGACTTCTAATCAAGTTCCCTCTAATGATTTCAACAATAGACTTGGCCTGTACAAGAAAGATGGATCCAGACTTATTAACAATATGGATTTTCAAGGGTGGCTTAATAAAGAATTGTGAATTTCTGTTCCTGAGTCCTCACACCAATATCGGCACTTTCAAGCAATGATAGATGCCTTTGAACAAAAACTTAACAAGGTACATAATCTCTACAGACAACTTGTACTTGGCTGAATACGTTAAGAATAAGTGAGTCCCAAAGGGACTACATTTGAACAAATTTCCCAATCGATTAACTATGGGTGGTGGTGAACATTTGGAACTACTGGAACTGTTTGAGAGATCCGTGTAGCATGAAGAGAGCTAGCAAGTTAGGCTGGTGCACGGCAAGTGAGCTAGGTAGATAAACAAGTAAAAGAGCCAGCACCCAGGAGGATCCAAACAGAATCATTTTTATTTCCAACTGAAACTAGACCGGTTTCAGCGACAAGGCTATCGTCAGTAGTACATTAAGCCATAGTGGTGGATCTTAGTCTTATATAGCTGTCATAAATGAGTCCCATGACATCACTTCCTGTGTTTAAACAACAGCAATTGAATGCAAAAAATAAAAATGTCCCTTGTAGCTGCCAATAACAGTCCTGCTGGAAATAAAAGACATTCTTGGTAAGAATATGCTCCACCATACATAACAATAATGTATTCATCCCAGGGGGGTACAAGTTAGATCTATTTAACCAAAAATCCAAGGCCATGAGGCCCGCCCAATGTGGGATGCTGGTATATAAAGAGGACACATCAAGAGTACACATTAACCAAGCTGGCTCCAGTTGAGTTTCAGAAACAATCTGCAAAAATTCAGTCGTATCCTGGATTCTGGCCCGAACATATGATAATAGAGGTTTCAATTTATCCGTTAGGAACACAGATATAGGTTCTGTAAGTGACCCGATACCAGAGACAATTGGTCTGCCTGGAGGCTGGTGACTGGACTTATGAATTTTGGGAAGTAGATATAGTTGTTCTTTGGCAGGATCCTTAACCGTTATTGGCAGCTACAAGGGACAGCTATGGGTGCATCCTTTGCACCCATTTATGCCGACCTCTTCATGGGATACATTGAGGAACAAATTATTTATGATCCCATGCACAATATATATCTACCAGATATGGATATATGGAGGAGATACCTGGACGACTGTTGGTTAGTATGGAAAGGGGGTCAGGAATACCTCCAGGAATTTATTGAACATTTGAATAGTAACATCTGGGGTATTGAATTTACTGTGGAGTATAATCTGAACGAAATCAATTTTTTGGACGTTCACTTGACAAGGCAGTCAGACAATACACCCAAAACGTCTATTCACAGAAAGTTCCCACAGTACAATACTCTATTGCATGCAGCAAGTCATCATCCTAAACATATTATCAGGAATATACCCAAATCTCAATTTGTGCGTATTAAAAGAATTTGTTCTTCTAATGACGACTTCAATAATGAAGAAATGGATCTAACCAATAGATTTCTGTCCAGGGGTTATGCCCCTCAAATTATTGATTCAGCTATCCAATTCAGTCATACTAAATCCAGGGATTCTCTTCTTCAATATAACATCCGCCCCAAAAACCAGGATTTTGACCTATGCAGATTTGTCACGACCTATGGCAGAAATAGTGGGCATTTAGTTAACATTATCAACAACCATTGGAACATACTTTATTCACATCCCCTTTTGTCTGATTACTTGGGAGAACGATGCTACTTTTCATATAGAAAAGGCAAAACACTAGGCTCATTATTTTCTCATTATAAAAGAACTAGAGATATGCAGGATCAGTTTATACAAAGGACACTCACTGGTGACAAACTTACAGGCATTTACCCATGTGGACATTGCAGTTTTTGTAGTTACATTTTTAAAACAACTAGTTTTACCAGTAAAAATACCGGACAAATATACGATATTCAGTTTTTTGGCAATTGTAGCTCGGACTGGATAATATATCTTGCAACATGCACATGCCAGGCATTTTACATTGGCCAAACATCTAGACAATTTTGCATCAGGATTTTGGAACATCTTGGAGATATTAGAAATAAGAGATTGACTAATGCATTATATAGACACTCCATTAAGCATCAGACAGCTAAATTTTCTTTTGTTATTATTGACTGCATTACAGGAAATCGATCATTCAAAACAGGCTGGCATGAAATTTTACATGCTAAAGAAAAGAGATGGATTATTAAACTTGGTGGTCTCTTCCCGCCGGGATTAAATGACAAATTATGATTATACCTTTAAGTTAATAGTATATGTTAGATTATGTATAACCATACAACTTCTTGCATTTCATTATATTATTGTGCTACAGGTACATCTGTATTCAGATGCACTATACATGACAGGATTTTCAAATATCTTTTGTGTAAAGTATTTTTGTGTTATAATTCAGGTTGTTGTTTCATGGTATTCTTATGTTTAGACATATATCTTTATCATTATGATTTTGTCAGACCTTTTTCTTTGATATTCATTATTTATACAAGCCCTAACTTATGAACATGAATATTCAAGTTTACATGGTGTATTGTTAACATTTTTATTTTTTGCATTCAATTGCTGTTGTTTAAACACAGGAAGTGATGTCATGGGACTCATTTATGACAGCTATATAAGACTAAGATCCACCACTATGGCTTAATGTACTACTGACGAAAGCCTTGTTGCTGAAACCGGTCTAGTTTCAGTTGGAAATAAAAATGATTCTGTTTGGATCCTCCTGGGTGCTGGCTCTTTTACTTGTTTAACTGTTTGAGAGACACAGAATTGAACTTATACAATTCATTAGCAAGTTAAACTCCCACATTAAAAGAATATTTTATGAACTTACTATTCAGAATACTGATATTTTAATATCTACTTAATTTGATTGTAGTTTATGACCAATTTTACCCGGTGCAGTTTCTGTTTGCTCCCAACTAAGCTTGCCAGCAGCAGCCCCCCCCCCTTACTCTGTTATAATCTTCCTCTCCCTTACCCTAGTGTTTTACTCAGCCTGTACTCCCCCTCCCAGTAGTGTACGTTTTTTTCTGCTCCAGAACCCTGTGACTCCTCTCTGTACCTCTACTCTTTGCCCAATAGGTGTCACTCTGTCCACAACTAAACTTACAGTACTGGTTTATTCCCTTCCATATTCTTCCTATTTTCACCTTCTCACTCCTATCCCTTTCCATCTTTGTAGTGCTCTGTGACCCACTCCTCCTTACACTACCTATCTCAAACCTTCTATCTGCTAGCTTTTTCTGTTACTTTTTCCTTCCTCTCTGGACTCTGTGTATCCCGCTCCGTTCGCCCTGCGGGCTCACTCCAAATGGAGATACCATAGAATCAGCTCTGATTTTCTCCATTTTTGCCAACTTAGAAATCTTACAAAAAAAGCTATAATCTCTGACAAAAAAAAATACTACTGTGAACTTCAAGAAACCCATTTAAATAAACCCAAACAATTCTGGACTTCAATCAACAAACTCCTTTCACCTGGAACAGCTAAAACTCCCTCCCCCATAAACGCAGACCCAGATACCCCTAACCATACTGCTAACGCTTTTAACTCATTTTTTATAGAAACCATTCAATCTCTTGCTAGACAACTGAACGCCAACAACTTTTACCCTCCAAACAATCTTGTTGATTCCCCCCATAACTTCACTCTTCATCCTATCTCTACCTCTTTCATCTACAAGCTTATTCTCAAACTGAAACCCTACACCCCCTCTGCTGACAAACTCCCCTCTCTCTTTCTTCAAAAGGCTGCTAAACAGATTGCATACCCTATATCTATACTCATTAATAGGACTATCCAAGAGGGAACCATACCAGATATATGGAAAGTCTCTCATATCATCCCACTACACAAAGGTGGTAACTCTATTGACTACACTAACTTTAGACCTATTGCTCTTCTTTCACCTCTAGCTAAGATTATGGAGAAATGTATCCATCAGCAACTTGTACAGTATCTCTCTTTACACAACATAATAGCCAACTGTCAACATGGCTTTAGACCCCACCATAGCACCTCCACTGCCCTCCTTTCCTTTGTTGATACCATCAACAACTATCATAACTCCAATCTTTTCACCTCTGCTCTATTCATTGACCTCTCTAAAGGTTTTAACATGATGAACCACTCTTCCCTTATTAACATCCTTGAATCCCTCTCATTTGATAACCTGGCTATAAAATGGTTTACTTCTTATCTTAGCAACAGACATCAAGCCGTTCGTTGGGACAATCATATCTCTTCCTTATTGCCTGTTTCTATTGGAGTCCCACAGGGCTCCATTCTCGGCCTACTTCTCTTCTCCCTTTACATAAACGATCTCAACACTGTAATCCCTCAAGCTACCTGCATCCAATATGCTGACGACTCCACTATTATTTGTTCAGCATCTACCTCTTTAGAACTACTCTCTCTAACTCAAACTACTTTCAACACTGTAGAAACTTGGTTTACTAGACGTTACCTCCTCCTCAATGCTAAAAAAAACGAAACTTCTCCTTTTCGCTCCTACCACTCGAGCCTCCCCATTAAACTTCAACATCTTGTCTAATGATACCACTGTCATCTCTCCTGACACAACAACTAAACTGCTAGGAATAACCATCGACAACAATCTCACTTTTGATCAACACATCAATAACATCATCAAAACTGTTAACAAAAAAATAAGATCATTATACCGCATTAAACCATTTCTTACACCTGCTACCAGAGCAACTATCACCCACTCCCATCTGATATCTACTCCCTTTTACGTCTCACCTATTTTCACTAATCTTAAGAAGGCTAACCTAAATAAACTAGCAACTTGTTACAATAGCATTGCCCGCTTTGCCACCAGTAACCCTTTTAGAACACATCACTGTCATAACCTAAAACTCCTAGGCTGGCTTGAGCTACAAAACTGCCTTATGATCTCACAACTTACCATTGCCCACAAGATACTTTACCAACCTGACAACACCCCTATACTTTCTCAACTTTTAATCCCTTATAATAATCTTACCTCCCTTCGATCTTCTTCTAAACTCATGACCAAATCTGTAAAATCCCATAACTTAGCTGGTGACTCTCTGTTCACCAATACTGTAGGTAGGACATGGAATCAGCTACCCACTGATATCACTCTAATCCCCTCCTTACCACTCTTCAAACAAAAAATCAAACTGTACTTCCAAAATCACTGGCTTTGTTCCTGTAGGACTCCTGACTAAGCTTCTTCATTCCCCTACTCTACTATAACTATTCACTGTACTTATTAGCTATGCATATACTTTTTTCTTATCGCCCTGCTGCTCTCCTCTTATGCTCTGACCCACTCCTCTTTTTTCTCTCCCCTGTCCTCTTTTCCATCTTCTTACTTCTTCTCCTTACTAGACCATTGCTTCTCAATCTTCTCCTCCCTTGTATTTCTTCATTAATTCCCTTCTAATGTCCTGTACTAATTCTTTCTCTCCGGATTATCAAAAACAAATTGCTAATCTTTAGCTTTTTAATTGTGATGCTTCTACTGAACTAGTATATTTTTTGGTGTGCCTTAGGTATTTTGTTATTTTTATTACTAAATGTATATTCTTACTGTACTTTTTATTAATATGTCTCTTTGTAATTGAATTATGTGAGGAGCTTTTCTCCCCGGGCCTCTACTGAAAATGGACATATATCCAGCTAGACTAGCCCGGTTAACAAATGTAAAATAAATAAATAAATATTAGGTATCGTAGGTGACCCGTCACCTAAACATCAGGAGTATTAACAACAAGGCCCATAATCTTCATGCCTTTCTAGCCACCTACTCACCTGATGTGCTATGTCTTACAGCAACCTGGCTAAAACCAGGAACTAAAAATGATGAGGTTATCCCACCAGGATACAACATACTTAGACTAGACCGAAAGACCAGGAAAGGTGGAGAAGTAGCAGTTCTATTTAAAAACACAATAGATGTCACACTAGCCCCACAACAACCCCCTTGTTCAATAATGCAGAAGCCCTAGTCAGCAACTACAGCTTAACAAAAGTAAATCTATAATCATTGCCTGCATTTATATCCCCCAGGCAACAATGCAAATACCCTAGAAGACTTCCTCCAATGGCTTTCCAACACATACCCCCAAGAAACTATGGTGTTAGGAGACTTTAATATTGACTGGAACAATTGTTCCTCTGAATCTCCCACCACCCATATAAACCTTCATGGCTATACCCAACTTGTATCCTCACCCACCGGAATAAACAAATCCAACTACAAAGGCAGTATCCTGGACTGGATTCTTCTCAACAATCACCCAGACCTGTATAACATGGGTACCCTCCCAGATGACATAAGTGACCACCTACTCACTTACATCATTAAGCATAAAGTAGATAACCACCACCAAGTTCTATATAACTCTATCAGAAACAATAAGAACTTTAACTCCACTGACTTTCAGAATGAACTCAGGGCATGCAATTGGACCATACTTAAAGACCTTCCACTAGATGATGCTGTAGCCTATTTTAATTCTAAATTCCTCTCCATTCTAGATTCCCACGCTCCTTTCCTCACCCTCAAAGCCAAAACTAAGAGTGCCCCCTGGCTCTCTAAAGTAACCAAAACCATAGCAAAAAATAAAGCATGGGACAATTGGCGCACCTGCAAAGGCCCACTTGACCATATTAAATTCCGACAACTAAAGAATGATACCAAAAAAGCCACATTGCTAGACAAAAAAAAACTGCTATCAACACCTTCAGCAAAAACACCAGAACAAACCTCAAAAATTTTGGGCAGGCATAAACAAACTGCTCCACCCTGGCCAAACCTCCACCCCCACCCCCTCAAACTGCAACCTTAAAACTCCAAAGGAAACTGCTAACATCATTAACAATTTTTTTACCAAAACCATCCAGTCACTAGCTAGCCAACTACCCCCCACCAGCTCCTTTCAAAACTCCTCCACAACCACTACCCCACTCCCTTTCACCTTCCAATCTGTATCTACATCGACCATCCAATCTCTAATTAACAAACTAAAGCCCACTACCCTGACAGCTGATCTCCTTCCACCAGAATATTTACAAAACGGGACAGATGCCATTGCATACCCTGTCTCGATCATAATAAACCGTACCTTGACTGAAGCCGCTATCCCCTCTCTCTGGAAGGTTTCCCCTGTCATTCCCCTTCATAAAGGAGGGAATTATTTAGACCTCTCAAACTTCCAACCAATACTATCACCACTGGCCAAAATTATGGAAAAGTGCATCCACAACCAATTAATGCACTCTCTCACCCAAAATAAACTACTGGCCAACTGTCAGCATGGTTTTTGGCCACACCACAGCACCACATCAGCCCTCCTATCCTTCTCTAACTCTATCAACATAAACCGAAACAATAACAAACTTACCTCTGCTCTCTTCCTAGATCTCTCTAAGGCCTTTGATATGGTCAGTCACCAACTGCTTCTCTGTACTCTGAAGGAACTGTCACTGAATAGTAGCTCTATTAAATAGTTTCAGTCTTACCTGTCTGATAGACAACAAGCAGTTTTATGGCAGAATACCCTATCCACACATCTACCCATTACTCTAGGAGTCCCCCAAGGCTCCATACTAGGACCACTACTCTTCTCAGTCTTTATCAATGATGTACCCACCATCACTCCCAAGGCCACTTGCATCCATTATGCAGACAACTCTACTTTAATATGTACCACCTCCTCCTCAACTGAGCTTTTGACCCTAACCCAGAATGCTTTCAATGATGTAGAAAAATGGTTTGCAAACCATCAGCTTCTATTAAACCCCAACAAAACTAAACTGCTCATCTTTTACCCACCTGCAAATCCTCCTCACCATTCTTTATTATAAGTTCCAATAATGGCACAATTATATCCCCAGATAATCACACAAAACTCCTGGGCATCACAGTCGATAACGCCCCAAAATATGATATCCATGTCAATCAAGCCATCAAATCTGTCAACAAACAACTGGGCTCCCTATACAGGATCAAACCCTTCCTCACTCCTTTTGCAAGAACCACTATCGCTCGGTCCCACCTACTGTCTACCCTCCTCTATGCCTTCCCCCTCTTTACTAACCTGAGCCAAGCCACCCTTACCAAACTTGCTAGTTGTTACAACCATATTGCTAGATTTGCTACAGGTACTACCCCTAGGACACACCACTGTATCAACCTAACACAACTAGGATGGCTGGAGTGGCCCAGTCTTCTCCGATACAACCAACTTATAATAACCCACAAAATACTATATCAACCCGAAAAAACACCAGCACTAAATAAGATTATCAAACCATACAGCAACCTGAGGTCACTACACTCTGCTGGCAAATTGCTGGTACAAACAATTAAAAGCATAAATGTGGCTGGGGACTCTCTATTCACCAACTCAGTAAGCAAAACTTGGAATATGCTACCTGCTGAACTTACTCACCAATCCTCCTTAACCAGTTAAAAAAAAACTCAGACTACACTTCCAACAGCATTGACAGTGTCCCTGCTTAAATCTCGACTAATCACCACCCACTGTTCCTGCAAACACTCCCTAAGCATTTCAATCATATGCTCTAATAAGTATATGAATTCTTGAAGAGACTTAGCCCATAGCTGCGTGTATTATTTGTCTGAAATTGAAGCCGCATGATTTTGTTGTCTGCTATGTTTTATCTATGTTTGTGACCCTACTAAACTGCATATTATACTTATCTCTAAATGTTTCTGTTGTTCCTAATGTATTTGTACTCTGCTTTCTGGAGCTTTTCTCCCCGGGCTTCCACTGAAAATGGACATATCCAGTCGGACTTTCCCGGTAAACAAATGTAAAATAAATAATAAATAAAATAAATATTACTAATGATTTATTATTTGAGCAAAATGGAACTAAATATGATAGTATTTTTATAAAGTAAAGCAGCAAGTTAAAATCAATTTAAAAAGGAAACAAAAGAAGCTGGTCAGAGACCGTTTAGATTATGCTAATCATAAAGCATAACAACCACATAATAATGTTAGTGACAGCAGTTGTTTAATAGACAGTGGTCATTTTGACTGAACCTTTGAAGCTCACTTTCCTCCTTTACATGATATATTTGCACATAACACTTTTCCTTCTGAGTCTTATTCTGACATTCCTGTTGATGATTATAATTTTCCCCCTCTCAGAAGATCTGAGAGAATAGAGAACCAAAATAGAGATGGTCCCTTTTTAGCACATCCACCAGTGTCCCCTCAGTGAGGGAACAAGGGATGAGGTAGGGGCCTGAAAAGGAACAACTGGAACAGGTAGATCCCAAACAACTCTGACACTGTCTGATACCTCTGTGATGAGAGAATTATTTCTGCACATGGTGATAAGGTATTAACCTAATTATACGGATACTTTCATTACTAAAGTACACTTCACACATTTTAAAAAAGGGTTTAAGTTTGTTCCTTCTTCTAAGTTTGACATGCGCAGATTTATTCATTGAGCTCAAACTTTTTACTAAGAAGCTGAATTTTCAAATAAATACACCTAAATGGGTTGACAGAGAGAGTGATATTTCACTACCATCTACTACTACTTTTAAGAAAAAGGTACTTTCAACCCATCACATAACTCTACAGTGGCTATTTTTGAAAAATCCTGTGAAAAAGAATTGTATAATTTACAAAATTCTTATTCCTCCCGATATTATAATCTATCTCTAAGGATGAATGGAATCTGATAGTTAATTTAAGAAACGACATTTCCTGAGAATTATGAAACCAGATAAAGGCGGAGGTGTAATTATGTTTGACAAAATTGACTACATTGGTCAAATTTTTAACTTGCTACAGGACACAGAAAAATACGAAACAACCTCTAGGAATGAAATCTTTGTGGTATATAAGAAAATAGATTTATTTTTAGAAGATTCGTTGTTGCAAGGGATTATAGTTTTGGACACATACAGTTCTTTTCTTGAATAATCATCCTCTTATAATGACATAAGGGTCATGGTATACATAAGGGTCATAAAGTCATTATATCACCACCTTACCGTTTAATTGTTGCTGCTCAGAATTCTATAACCTATCCTCTTATGGTGTTTGTGGACCATATTTTGAAAGATTCCATATGTTCAGGTGATTACATTTTAAAAGATTCCTGGGATTTTCTACCCAAGATTAAACAGCATTTTTCAGTGATTCCTGTTTCTTTTCCACTGTGGATGTGGTTGATTTATTCACCTCTATACTCCACCAGTTGGGTTTAGATTTGTTCCACTCAGCTATCACTGAGCTATCTACTTTAGATGATCATCTCATTAATTTCATCATGGACACTAGGGAGTTGATTATATCCGATAATTATATATTTTTTGAGGGGGAGTTTTTTTGTCAGGTCAAGGGAGTTGCAGTGAGTGCCGTTTATGCTAATTTAGTACTTTACAATTGGGAGAAGACCTGTATTATGGGTTCAGCATACCAAAAACCCTGGCATATATATTTACGTTACCTAGATGACATTTTTTTTATTTTATGGAAAGATCTGGGTAACAAAACTGAGGAATTTGTTTCTTTATATTAATAACTGTTATAGTCTAAATAAATAACATTTAAGAATTTACCTTTTACGCCTTCAGTCAGGAACAACACTTCAGGATGTGCAAACAGAAATTTTATTCTTACAGCATTGGGAGACCATCTTCATAGATGTTGATAAATCAGTATCTCTAAAGAGAGATAAACTACATCTTGTATACATTTTCTTATTAAAGCTGGTCATGCAGTTTTATTACATTACAATGATTCTGACTAATAAAAAAAACCTTTGCAAATGTCCTCATCCCTCATGATTTTCACCTCGGACTTCACGTGAACACCTTTCTATACATGATCCACTTGCTTTCAACGGGTCTTGTTTCTGACCTTGGATGTTTCAAACCTTCCCTAGCAACAACACACTCCTAGCCTGGAGGAGTCAGCTAACAAATTTCTTTTTGTAGTAACAAACATGCCTCGACTTCAGGCTACACATACTTTTTCCTTATTACATATTAAAAGAATGCGGGTGGCCACAGCGGTGCAGCGGTTAGCATTGCTGCCTTACAGTAAGAGTTTCTCCGGTTCGATCCTCGGCTGGGGTGCCTTCTGTGTGGAGTTTGCATGTCCTCCCTGTGGACGCGTGGGTTTCCTCCAGGTGCTCCGGTTTCCTCCCACATCCCAAAGACATGCTGTAGGTGGATTGGACACTCTAAATTGGCCCTAGATGTGTGCATGTGTGTGCCTTCTGTGGAAGGTTAGGTGCTGGGCTGGCAACTCGACACTGTAAAACTCCACTGCCAATCATGAGCGGACTGGTGATCTGCTGTGGTGACCCCTAACCGGGAAAAGCCGAAAGAAGAAGAAGAAGACATACTAAAAGAATGCAGTTATGACACAGTAATCATTTTAGCTTATGAAGCTGTATTTTTCCAAGCCCTGCATACAAATTATATTTGCTTTTTAACAATCATATTATAGCATCATTAATAAACTGAAATTAATATACATTTTAATAAGCTGATCTTGTCCCATAACATAACACTACCCCTTTTCTCAAATTTACTCACATTCTGTGGATTTTATAGATGGCACATGACTATTGAATGGTTGAAAACAGTTCTGAAGAAGTCCACTACAGGGACGAAAGTTCTTAACCATTTATGTTTATTATATATTTTATTTATGGTTGCGATTAAACAGTGTATTTTTTATGTTCTTTGGATCCCTAATTCATTCTGCTGTAAAATGTGACTGACAACTAGCTTTCTACTTATATACACATATAAATATTGTTGGCTGCATGTTCACACACTGTGTGTTTTGGTTCCTAACTTCTGAAATAAGACGTCCCAAGTATTGAACCTGTGATTTCCATAACTGCAATTTGTATTTTTTAGCTTTAAATTCTAACTCTGCTAATGTTGTGAGAAGGAAAATAGTACCCTCTTTGCAGTCACCTGAGGTTTTTGAAGCTAAAAAGAAATCATTTACATACATCTAGAACAGAAGGCAGAAACTGTTGCAGAAAAAAATGAAGTCACAAGACTGGAAAACCTCCCTTATCAGTCTCAACAAAAAGCTGAGATTTCTTATCAAATCCTCTAAAGCCAGTTATGAAGGCAGAATTGCAGCTGGCACCAACAACAAACACAAAGCCTTCTATAGCTATATCAAAAACCTGAAAAGCAATACCCAGAGTTGCTCTGAGTTATTGCACAATGGTACCTCCTATACTGAGCCAACAGATATAGCCAACATACTGGCCAACAGATTTAGTACCAACTTTACCCCACCCCAAGGGCCCTATCACAATACCAGAAGAAAGCCTGCTACCCACCATTTCTGTGGCACAGGTAAAAGCTGCATTGTCCAAAGCCAAGAACACAGCGTCCATGGGACCTGATAATATTCTTGGCTGCATCCTACATGAGTTACAAAACAAACTGGCACCACATCTGTATGCCCTGTTCAATCACAGCCTTATCTCAGGCTATGTCCCTAATGAATAGCGCACTGCTACAGTCATCCCACTTCAGGGTTAGCAACTACAGACTCTGGGAACTATCACTCCATTAGCCTGATGAGTCTGGTATGTAAGGCTATGGAGCGCCTAATCATGGACCTGCTTAACAAAGATCTAGGCAATCTCCAAACTCTTGACCCCACACAGTTTGGCTTTGTCAAGGGGAGATCCTGCCTGCTGAACCTGGTTGACTTCTTTGAGGCAGTCACCAAGGCTGTGGATGAGGGTAAGGCAGTGCATACAGCCTACCTCGATCTGGCCAAGGCCTTTGATACCATTCCCCACTCAGGTATTATTGATAAACTAACCAAACTAGGCATCAGTCCTTACATCACTAGGTGGGTTGCAAATTGGCTCACAGACAGGACCCACAGAGTAAAAGTTGAGGATTCTAAGAAGAATGTTGAGCAGTCACAAGTGGAATCCCACAGGGCTTGGTCCTGGGCACTCTCCTGTTTGTCATCTACTTCTCAGAAGTCCAGGCCAACACAGAAGGACTTTGGCTGACCAAGTTCACTGATGACTGCAAGCTAGGAGTCATTATCAACTCCCCAAGTGATGCAGACATCCTACAAAAGGGTCTGTCTGAGACCACTGACTGGTGTCGGAAGCATGGCCTGAAACTTAATGCCAAAACATGCATTATCATCCTGTTTGGAAAAAACTAAATTCCCAGAAATTACCATGTTGATAGGAGCCCACTGAACACTGAAGGGGCCATAAGAGATCTGGGCACCCAGGTCGACAGCCACCTCACCTTCGACCACCACATTGCCACTTTGGTCAGAAAGTCCTTCTACATTTCACATCTTATAACTAAAGGTTTCGCATTCAGGAAGAAAGGAGGTCATCATCCCTCTCTACTCATCCCTCATTAGACCAGTCATAGAATATAACACCCCATTTGGCATGTACCTGACCAGACACCTACAACAGCTGGAGAGGCCACAAAAGTACCTCACAAAAAGGATCCTAGGCCTTAAACACATGTCCTACATGGACAGACTCAAGAAACTTCAGCTGTTCTTAGTCTCTTATCATCTACTTAGAGGTGATCTCTGCTTGACTTAAAGCCATGTCCGACCCAGCCCTACTTGAAATGCTACACCAAAAGAAATCCCAGTCCCCCCGCACCATACGCTCCAGAGATCAAAACCTCATTACCACAATTAACAGAACATGCTGGAGGGACAGGTTCATCTCCCAAAGACTGCCCATACTCTGGAATAAGCTTCCCATTTATGTCAAGCAGAGCACCTCGCTGGCCCTCTTCAAGACAAATCTTGACTAGTGGATGGGTAACAGAAAGTTCACTCCAGGGATCATTCCAGTTGCCCTATTGGATAGTGGCACTGTGAACCAACATCGGGTGGCACGGTGCCTGGGCAATTTTTTAGGATAGGCTTGTAAAGGCTCCAGGGCCATTAGCCTAGTACACACCTATGAACCTATGACCTAAAATAGAGTAGAACCACAGGGAAATTTAATGTTGTACACCTGTTTTTTGGGGTGGGTGATTCCACATATCCCCTGCCATAATCTGGCCCAGGTGTACTGTTGCCCTCTATATGTAAATGCAACAGTTATTGGCTGTCTAGATGTATAGGGATAGAAAAAACTGAAAAAAATATCTATTACTGAGAAGATTGTGTCATTTGATGGAATAGAGCTCAATACTGTTGCGTGATTAGGGACCTCTGGAAATATTGGTACTACTACAGCACTGACTGTTCGTAAACCTTGTACAAATCTATATGTATTTTTCCCGGTTTTTTGAACTGGTGAAATAGGAGAATAAATAGTTGGTGTGTAAGTCTTGGTGCAGTTGTTTTACAATTTATTTATGAAATAGGAGTGTTGTAGGGACTTTGAGTTGGGACAATGATACCTTGTTGTAATAAGTCTGAAATAGGTTCAGTTCCTTTTTCCTCTTCTAATGACAAAGGACACTACCATAGGCATGTGCTCACTAGATTTCAATGTTATATGTGCAGGTTCTGCATCTTTTATTAGCCCTATCACATCTTCATAGGTAGTCCAAAGCTATGGAGGGATTACTTTTAATTCCTCAAAGTCAGCATTTTCTACATCTTTTTCTGATGTTAGAATGGCAAAAAGGACATCTTCATCACTGGCGTAAAATAAATGGTTCACTTTAATTTACATAACAAATCTCTACCTAACAGATTTATAGGGGCAGACTTTCCTGTAATAGAAGCATACTGTTCTTTTAATAGACTGATTTGAATGGTAACATATTTTGTTTCTGGATAGTCTAAAGGGACTCTGGACTTTACCACACCCCACATTATTTGTTCAGAAAGTGGAAGGCATTCAGTATTTGCTGAAGTAATCCTAGATGTAGTAGCTCTTGTATTGACATGAAAAGGGATAAATGACTTTTGCACTGTAATATTGACAAAAGGTCTGTCCTGGTCATTTGGTACCAAGGGACATAATTGTGGTTCCTGCTCATGGCTGTCCTAATGGTTATGTTACCACACTGTTGGCTGTTAAGCATTACTCCATACAGAAGGATTTCTTTCAGCTTGCATCTTGCAGTGGTGCTTGAATGTTCGCTAAATTGCTTTCCTGTACAGACATTGGGAACTCATTTCACCAATGTCCAGACTGACCACAGATAAAACAAGTGCTTAAACATGCAATGACTGTGGTGGTGCAGGAGGACAATAATTTTGCTGATACTGGGGTTGTGTTTGGAAAAATCTGAATCTACTTCTTCCCCGTCCCCATGAGTCAGTGTGAACTAACTTTATCTTTTGTCCCTTTTCTTCCCCAGGTGTATCGTCTGCTAAGTATTGCACTTGATTCACAATTTCACGATTACCCAAACTTGTCCAGCTTAAACAAAACCTTTTTAATTTGCTCTTGTATGGGAGGTAACAAACCCTTTACAAAAGCTGCTGACAACCCGCTGACTGCCACACATTCCATAGTTTCTTGATGTCTGGAAAAGGCTTCAAACACATCTGTCATGCACTGCAAATACACATCAGTAAATTAGTTTTCCTTTTGCACAGTAGCTTTGGTTCTTGCCTAATTAGAGGTTAAGGGGCATGCTGCAGTAATGGCTTTTAATAAGTTATTCCTGGCAGCCAGAAATCCATCATCTGTGTGATTTTTTTCCATATTTTTCTGAAAATGTCAGGGTGGGTGTAGAGTCTTTTAATACTACTCTCAAACCTCCATTGGTTGAATTTTGCATATTTAGCTTAATGTGCCGAATAAGAGGGAGAAAACCTAGAATGGTTTGAAAATCCACTGCAGTCCATGCGTGTACTACACGTATGGTGGGTTCAGCCTCACTATCTTTAGCTGCTGCTGGATTTGATACGTCTCTCAACAGGTACGTTTGTGTAGGAGGTATATCAAAATCAGTGGAAGAATCAGAATCTGTTTCTTCCTCTCTATATTGTTTGGTAGGGTCTGTCTACTAATCTCTCCCCAGCTATGACAACTGGGATCATTTATTAGGGAATCTTTTTAATTTTCCCACATACTTAGCACTCGTTCTGGGTTTATGTGTGGGATATGTTTGTTTTCCTTTACTATCTGATTGCATTAATATTTGATCTGATGCTGTTACCGTGGATATCAAGTGTCACTGTTGATGGAATCTAGTGCTATAAACCAGAGAAGGTTGAGTAGAAGTGCTGAAAGTAACTTGGGCTATATCTGGGCAACTGCTAGTTACTTCTGCCACATTTACCTCTACCTACCCTCTTGGAGAGGGAGAACTATCAGCTTCTTGAGGCACAGGTGGGTCATAAGGTGGAGGGGGCTGAAGAAGGCAAAGGAGTACATTTAACATCTGACGATTTTGGCTGTGTAACTGATAACTTTTCTAATTATCTAAATGGAGACATACCCCAGGAATGTGATTTCTCATCTGCACATTTTTGTAGTGAGTTTACTGTTATATTAGTTGCCTACAGCTGTGGCTTTAATCTAGCTGAGTTATATTTTAGACTTCTAACTACAGATCCCTTTTTCTTATTTTTAGCTTTATTTTTCTTCTTGAAAGTCATTAAATGCTGACCAACAAGAGGCTGGTATCTTATTACATTTTTGTTTTAGTTTATTTTTTAAATTTTCTAAAATGTTCTCATTAGAAGTACTGTTTTCTGAAAACTGTAAAGTACTATAATTTTAGTGAGCTCAGACCATTTTACCAAGTAACTACAGCTCCCTCTTCCATAGCTATTAAACATATTCCTGCCTGCAGTTCCATACCTGAGCAGTTTTAAAACACTTATACTGGCTCCATGAGAAAAAAAACACATTCATACCAAAGGGATAGCTATGCGACTATAATTATAAATTTGCTATCATCCTTAATGAAGGAATCCTTTCTGTTCCATTTCTTTGCATTTGATTAAAAACTCACTCTCACTCACACTTGAGAAAGATGCTTTGTCCTTCTCACAAGGATACTTAGTCCTTGTATTTTATTGATTAGTCCCTGGTAGTGCACAATGAAATAAACTTTATGCTGTTAGTGTCGCTGATCACACATGCATACCGTTTCCCAGACACACACAATTTACCCACTCACATATAATTAAATCTAATGGACAGATTATTAGTAAAGTTTATCTGTAGAGACCTTAAACTCTGCTGCGTATCTCTCAATTTCTTAGACCAAGAAATCTGGACAAAGCCACAAACAATGGAGGGACAAAGTCTCAAAACAGGGGCACTTTAAATATTGCTCTTAGAAACTTAAGAGTAACAGGTTTTGCATTAACATGCATTTTCTGAAGGATATGAGGTCTGAAAATTAAACATCTGCCATTATTTTCTGACTTCAGTCCTCAGTGATTTGCCAGAAAATTACAATTTTTATGAGAAACAGACCAAAAATGTGAGTAAAAAAATCTGGACATTCTGCGAAAATCTGGACAGTGGAGAACTGCTGATAGTTAAAGATATTATATATTGGTACACCAGAAGTTTGCCTGACTGAAAACCTGTCACATTGGACCCAGTGGCAATTTCTAATGCTGCAACACACAAAACGCTCAGAAATCTGAGTGTAAGGCACCAAACTGTTAAGGAATTAATTAACTTTTGTGCAACATAGTTCATCAGTGAATAATAATCTCCTTTATTGCAAAGAAAGGCATGTACATGGAAGACTAGGAAAGCAAGGTCCTGTCTCCTTAGCAGTAGAATCATAACATGTTTTATATCTTTTTCTGATTAAAATCAAAATTATTGTAACAATCATAGAACAACCAACAACTAATTAAAAATGAACACTCCAGCATGAATTCCGCTGACTAAGACTTCCTGATTCTGTGTTTCGGGCTTACCATATTAGGCATGAGTTCTGAATTCCAAAAAAGAATTTTGTGCAAAGGACAGAACTTTCTACACTTTGCCATGCTAGAATTTTTCATATTTGTCAGGTAAGAAATCCTTGGAAACATACTGAAAACACTCAGGAAGCAGTCTTGAAATGAAAACATATTTAAAATAAAATACACACACTCTAACATTTTTCCTTCTGTGTATGCCTCACCCTTCACAATTCAAAATGATTAGACTGAGGCTGTTATGGCCCACTAGTGGGTATGGTGACTATCTATTTCAGGGAGGTTTTGTTTATCAAGTCCTTAGCGATAAGAAGCCGATCAAATACATTTAGTAGTCTTGCATGGTCACCATGTGACATTGATGGTATTCTGTAACTCTTTTTATAAGTTGAAAGTTTGTAGTGTTTAGAATGATCTGGATATCTATGAGTTCAGTTTGCAGGTCTGTCTGGAGTTAATATGGTCCTTGACAAATGGAGATGCCACCACAGTTACCACCAGGCCTGATGACATGGTAGGCACGAACTCCAAGTATGGGGAGTGCTTTCTTTATATTTAAACCAGATCTCAGTGATTACATAAATAAAGGGTAATTATGTATTATCGCAACCAGATTTTAGCAGTTGCAAAATGTGCATAGCTGCAGAGAAACTAGTGCAGAAAACACTTCAAGCTTTTAAAAGTCCTTACTACTGGCAAAAAAACTTTGCATTACTTTCAGGAACAGGAAAAAAGTTAAGAAATCCTCTTCCCGTTTTGCGTGCATCACTGACACACGCTTGACTTTTCCTTTAGTAAGGCTTGGATTGGTGCAAACTGTCATGGCAATATTGTGCAGCTTAAAGTTCTTACTTTGCAGTGTGATACTTAGACAAAATATGCATACGAAAAAGAAGACATTGTATATACAGGAAAGTACAAGTGTCATTGCTTTTATCGAGTTACCCACCTGTAAACTGTAACGATCCCAGTTTGTTAATGGTTATTATGTACTACTTATGTGTTGGTAGTTTAACTTGCAAATGTCACAGCTTTTGGCTACATAGCAAGTTTAAAAAATGCGAAACACACATGCATGTAAACGGTATTTATTATGGTGTGCTTAATTCGTAGTACCCTTTGACAGCGAGATGCCATATGGTTTAAAATTAAATGGTGTGTTTATTGGTCAGACTCTATCTGTTTAACAGTGATTTCATTACTGGTTTCACATGTATAGTTTGTGTGCCCATACACCATTATGTAATTGAATGGAAACCTTTTATTGTACCATTCCTCATACCTGGTGTGACACAAAACTTTACATACCCCTTTCAATGGTAATGTACCTGTTTTCGCACAAAGGTGAAGATTTAGGGGGCTTCGGCAATCTGGTTGCGATAATACGTAAGAGCCAAACAAAGATGTGTTCCAAGTGCAGACAGCGCTTCATTCTCAGCCAATTTGTTGTCAAGACTCTGGCATTGAGAATAGCCACCTTAATGTGATCCAGTTTTATGTTTTTTATATATATATATATATATATATATATATATATATATATATATATATAAAATGTGTGTGTGTGTGTGTGTGTGTGTATATATATTTGCTATGCTGAAATGTCCATTAGTTGGACTCTACCAAAAAAAAAAAAATGGTGCAGTGGAGGCAACAAAGTCTTTTTCCAGAATTTGTAAGCCTTGGAACGAGGGGTGCAGCTTTAGCCAGTATTTGGAATATTTGGAATGAGAGGTGCAAGCCATTCTTGACAAAGCAAGTTGGACTTTCAAGCATTTTGTCCTGTGGTTATTTGTACTGGATTCCCTTGAAATGACACCAGCTATTTAACCACTTGTTGAAGCAAATTATCTTTTCTTTCCATCTAGATATCATTCTTGGAGAAGAAAGAACTCCACTCAAGGCCAGTGTATTGTTTGTATTTGTCACATATACAGAGTCCATACATGTGTCTAGGCATGACCCTAAAGGCCTTGCATCCTGAATCATTCATTCCTACAGAAGCAGCATCATGTTGTAGTCATATTTGTCAGGTAACAGGCTCTTTAGAGCCCTAGTGACAGCCAAGATCCTCACTCCTAAGTCACCTCTCCGTAATCCTATTTTTGTTCTGCCTTGTGTATTGAAAATCTGTGTGCCTAAATGTAGAGCCACCTATCACTAAGGCATTTTTGTTAAAACAAAGGTTTAGAGTAATAATTTTTAGGGGATTTGACCCTTGATGACTCTCTGATGTAGATGGGCATGAAGGAGATGAGGAGTTAGATTGTTACTGAAGCCTAGTCTTTCTAGCTGTAGGAGGCCTTGGTAAAGATTGTTTTACAGCCTCAGCATAAGACATTGTTATGTAATTTAGTTTAGATTGTGGCATGGGCTTCTGTGCTGCTCACGCTTTTTTTTTTTGAGGGAAGCTCCCAGCTTAATTAAATATTTGCACCTCTCACAGACAAAACTATTTTTTTGACTATGAGTTTGTTGTTTATAAGCATAAGGCAGTTTTTTAATTTATTTTATTTTATTTTGCATTTGTTGACCGGGATAGTCCGACTGGATATATGTCCATTTTCAGCAGAGGCCCGGGGAGAAAAGCTCCACATACCAAAAAAGAGACAGTACATACATCACTGAGTGATAAACTCAGGCAGACATGTTTAGAAAAATATAGACAACGAATACAAGCAGATATCAATATACACAATGTGTAGACTTACATCTGATTGGCAAAGACGTAGCAGAAAATGTGAACATAGAATACAATCAGATCTCATAATTCAAAATGCTTAGACATTCAGATGTTATGAGGCATAGATACTTGGCTAAACAGCAGGTTGGGTAGCAAGACATGTATTAGTGAAGTTGTTAGTCAGGTTTAGAAGAAGAGCACAGCCAATGAGATGTGAGGTATTTTTTGAGTTCTCTTTTAAATAAGGGTAGTGAGGTTTCCTTGGTAATGGTATTAGGGAGTAGATTCCAGATTTTACCAGTTGAGTTGGCAAATATAGCATTGCCTGCAGACTTATTAGATTTTTGGGTCAGTATCATTAGTTTATCAGCTGAGCGTAATGGCCTGGGGGCACTATGACGGGTGAGAATATTTTTGAGGGCAGGAGTGTTATCAGGTTGATGGAGTATTTTATATGCTACTGTAAGCTGGTTGAACTGTAGAAGGGTAGAATACTCTAGCCATTCCAGTTCTTTGAGGTTCTGGCAATGGTGGGTCCTAAAAGCCATACCTGTAGCGAATCTGGCTATATGATTGTAACATCCTGATAATTTGTTGAGATAGATTTTGCATAGGTTGGTGAGTACAGGTGAGGCATACATAAGGGTAGAGAGGAGGTGTGATCTTGCAGTAGCTACCCTAGCTAGGGGTGCTGAGGAAAGGTTTGGCTCTGTACAGGGAGCCAAGTTTTTTGTTGACGGACTTAATAGTGTGATTGACATGTTTATCAAATTTAAGGCTGTTGTCTATTTTTATGCCTGGAAGCTTTGTATGGTCATCAGGGGAGATAATGGTGTCATTGCTAGATTTGATGAAGAAGGAGGAGGAATTCTACGGTTAGGGGAGAAAAGTAGTAGCTTGGTTTTGTTAGGATTTAGAAGCAGGCGTCGATTAGCTAGCCATGTTTCTACCATACTGAAAGTGGTCTGGGTGAGGGTTAGAAGTTTTGTAGGAGAGGAGGCGGAGCATATTAGCGTTGAGTCATCTGCATATTGGATGCAGGTAGCTCCTGGGATGGTGGTGTGCAGATGATTGATAAAGATTGAGAAAAGAAGGGGACCTAGTATGGACCCTTGTGGGACACCTAGGGTTAGAAGACGTTGGGATGACAGCTTGCTCTGCCATAAGACAGCCTGCTCTCTACCGTTTTGGTAGGATTGAAACCACTGTATTGCATGTTTGTCTAAACCGATGGTTTGTAGGGTATTGAGCAGTAGCTGATGGTTGCCATATCGAAAGCTTTTGAGAGATCTAGGAAGAGTGCTGAAGATAGTTTGTTGTTGTTACGATGAAGATTGATGACATCAGAGAAAGATAGAAGAACTGTGGTCGTACTGTGGAATGGCCTAAAGCCATGCTGAGAGTCGGCGAGCTTTCCGTTTTGAATAAGAAAGTGCATGATTTGTTTGTGTATGCATCTTTCCATGATTTTAGCTAGTAGTGAAAGAATGGCTATAGGTCTAAAGTTAGATAATTATGTGGAACTTCCTCCTTTATGGAGAGGTACAGCATGTGATATTTTCCATATTGCTGGGATGGATCCTTCTGAGATGGATCTGTTGATCAGAACAGAAATGGGAAGTGCTATGGCATCAGCTGCTTTTTGAAGATATTCAGTTGGGAGGTGGTCGGCAGCTAGTGTAGTAGGTTTTAGCTTTTTGAGTAAGGTCTGGATCAGGTTGGTAGGTACAGTTTGAAAGGTAAAGGTGGGTTGGGTGCGGGGTGGATCAGGGCTAGATGTGCCAGAGCTGGTGCTTGTGTCCGATGGAGTGAGATGGGTAGCTAGAGACTGGATAGTTTCAGTAAAGAAGAGTTGAAGCTGTTTGCACTTTGAACAGGGGATTTATCAAGGGCAGCTGATGGGGTAGGAGTGGCGGAATGGCCTGGGTGGAGAAGATTGTTAATACGAGCCCAGAACTTTTGAGGTTTTAGCTGATATTTTTGTTGCAGGAGGGTGTCGTGTTTTTTTTTTGTCTAGAATGACAGATTTTTTCGTCTGGTTCCTTAGCTGCTGGTATCTTACTTGGTTCATAGGGGCTTTGGTAACATGCTACCAGGCCCAGGCGTTGTTTCTTAGTTTAATTTTGTTTTTTGTTTCTTTAGATAGCCACGGTGCAACCGTGGCTTTTACATGGATGGTACGGGTAGAAGCATGGTGGTTAAGGATAGCCAGAAATTTGGTATAGAAGTACTCAACTGCTTCTTGTAATAGCAGTCATTTCAAGACATTCCAATTACATGATTTGAGTTATTTTTTGGAAGTTGTCAAGGTTAAAGTTCCTGACTTTTCTTATAGTTTTGTAGGTGGGCTGGTTGGGAATGTCGGCTTTGAGCCTAATAATATAGGTAAGGCGATGATCACTTAGATCATCAGGTAATGTACCTGACTTGTACTTTTGGGGGTGGCTGTATCCAATCGAGGATACTATCTTTGACTCTATTTTTGCTAAATCTGGTGGGGGTGGTAATGATCTGAGTAAACCCGTGGAGGTTTAAATGGGTGGAGGGAGTTTCAGAGGAACAGGTGTTCCAATCAATGTTAAAGTCCCCCAAGACAATGGTTTCCTGGGGATAGTTAGAAGCTAGCCAATGTAAGATATTTTCTATAGTATTATCATTCTTGCCAGGTGGAATATAAATGCAGACAATGTATCTGCATTTATTTTTGTTTATTTTTAGTTTGGTGATGATAATTTCTGCATTGCCATAGTGGGGTGGCTGTTGGGTGTCAATTGTTATTGTTAGGATAGGCTTGTATAGTACAGCTACCCCACCACCGTTCCTGGAGATCCAGTCCAGTCTAAGGATGTTGTACTGTGGTGGGGTTATTTCGTTGTCTTTGGTTATTAGTTTTAACCAGGTTTCTGTGAGGCAGAGGATATCAGGGGAGGGAACAGCTAAGAGTCCATGTAGGCTATGGATCTTGTTGTTTAGGCTTCTGATGTTGAGATGGCAGACCAGAAATGAGTTTGGAAGTCTATCAATCTGGGTAGTACACGTTGGGTTGTTAGATGGTGTGCTTGGGTCTACTGTTGTGGATGGGCCAGGGTTGGGGTGGATGTCTCCATCCTTCATAAGATTAATTTTTAAGTTGCTTATGAGTCTTAAAAATTTGTTTATGATTTTTTCGTAGCTTTTGTTTTTTAAGCTAATGTAGCGGCATTTAGTCGAGTGATAGTAATTGGAGGTGAGGAGTTAAGAGAGGGTGTGGTTATGTGGTGGATAAACTTATTAAATGCTGTGTTGATGTCTGAGAGTTTGGGTATTGGATTTTACTTAGGTGATAAGGAATGAATAGCAGGGGTACTAAGGGTAGCAGCATTAGTGTTTTAGCTGTAGTCATAGTAAATTACTAGGGCAGGGTCTGTGTTGAGTGTATGTGGTGGATAAAAGATTAGAAAGAATAGAATAGCTATGGGTGGGTTAATATGGATAATGGGGTGGATAGAGGGTGTATTATTGTGCTAGGAGTTTGCTGGGTTCTAGGAGCATGTTTAGTTGGTTAGCTAATTAAGGGGGTGTGCCACTGGTACTATAAATGTAGTACTACCGGGGGTGGGTGGGGCGGAGCGAGCGAAGCGGGGCTAACCCAGTAAAGCAGATGCCTAGAGGCAGCATGTGCAGGTATGAGTTACAAACACGCTGTTTTGTTTCTTTTTATATGCCCAATACTATGTTCCTAGGCCCTACTGTTAAAAACTACACAGTTCCCTGCCTGCTTCTCAATTTACAATGCAGAGAGCCCGTTTTCCAATTCCCTTTTGTAGCGTGCTTGTTTCACTTAGTTTATTGAGAAATGCAATGTTTGGAGGTGCAGAGCACACTACGCTCGTCTGTTGAACAGCATGCTGTTTTTACCTTAATTGTGGAAGAAAGAAGGCTACAGGAAAGTCTAACCCTTCCAACCTAATGTTCATCAGCATAACCAGAATTATAAGCAGGAGTTATGGGGACATTCACCAGTGCTTTTTTGGACCCAGTTTGTTAGGTTTACAGGTGGCAAGGTATTTAAGTGGATAATGACCTTATTAAAACAAGTTCCGTGGTGGGGAAAGTCTTCCGTACTTGTGCTTTTACAAGCCTTTCAGGGGGAGGGGAGGTAGGAACACCTTATTAAAACAAGTTCTGTAGTGGGGAAAGTCTTCTGTACTTATCCTTTTACAAGCCTTTCAGGGGGAGGTGAGGTAGGAACACCTTATTAAAACAAGTTCTGTGGTGGGGAAAGTCTTCTGTACTTATCCTTTTACAAGCCTTTCAGGGGGAGGTGAGGTAGGAACACCTTATTAAAACAAGTTCTGTGGTGGGGAAAGTCTTCTGTACTTATCCTTTTACAAGCCTTTCAGGGGGAGGTGAGGTAGGAACACCTTATTAAAACAAGTTCTGTGGTGGGGAAAGTCTTCCGTACTTATCCTTTTACAAGCCTTTCAGGGGGAGGGGAGGTAGGAACACCTTATTAAAACAAGTTCTGTGGTGGGGAAAGTCTTCCGTACTTATCCTTTTACAAGCCTTTCAGGGGGAGGTGAGGTAGGAACACCTTATTAAAACAAGTTCTGTGGTGGGGAAAGTCTTCCGTACTTATCCTTTTACAAGCCTTTCAGGGGGAGGGGAGGTAGGAACACCTTATTAAAACAAGTTCTGTGGTGGGGAAAGTCTTCTGTACTTGTGCTTTTACAAGCCTTTCAGGGGGAGGGGAGGTAGGAACACCTTATTAAAACAAGTTCTGTAGTGGGGAAAGTCTTCTGTACTTATGCTTTTACAAGCCTTTCAGGGGGAGGCGAGGTAGGAACACCTCAACCGACTGGGACCTGATGCACTGGCTATCTCCTTTCCTATAACTGTCTGTCACTACTTTTTATATGCCAGTGATGTGATGCTTTTGTAATCCATCCAAGCTGTCTTCCAAAATTTGTAATCAATTGAAATACTCTGTAGTAAAAATCTGAAACTTTTCGTCATATGTCTCTATCTCTATAAACTGCTATTCTGTTGTTTTTATATTTGTGTATAAATGATTTTTAATTGCCTTTTTTGTGTTTCTTATTTTTTGTCATATTTTTGTTTTCATTTTTATTACGTATTCTTTGTCTTTGGAGCTTTTCTCACCAGGCTTCCATCAAAAATGGGTACTTTGTGCCCAGTTAGTCTTTCCCATGAAACAAATGTCAATAAATAAGAACTATGCAGAAATGGGTGAGTTGATTTATGGTGGGGTGTGATTCGATGAGTTAATTTTTGTTGTAATACATAGACAAACCATATTAGTAAGGTAAACTCTATGAACATGAAGAGATGCTTTATGGATGACTGTACAGATTACACTTGGGAAGAATTATGGAAGAGTAGGTTTGTGCAGAGGGCATGCTTAGCGCTACTCTGTGTAATACTAATAGTGCATATTAGCTAAAACTGCAATTGTGAACATATGGACAGTAAGGGGTAGCTAAAGGCTTCTTGAGAAGACTAGACAGTAATCTTGGTCGATAGCTGTCTGCTACAAATGTATGCGCAGCGAAGGGCAGCTGCGGACTTTTGGGAGGACTAAACAAAAATCCAAAGTATGTACTATAGCTTGTACTTCCATGGGTAGCTGAGGGACTTTATTGATTATTCTAGTGACAGTTGACCATACAATGTTATGGAGAAGGTGGAGGTATTCCCACAGATGTAGGTCAGGTTGCATGTGTCTGTACAGTGCAGTGCATATTGCAGTGGTAGTGTGGTGCTCAGTGTAGCACTAAGCTAAAATGGCCTATTTATAACAAGAAACTCTCAACAGAGCACATCGACCAGTACCACCACACTTTTTTCACCTCAGCTGTAGCACAAACCAAGAACTAGTCTGGTCTTCTCTTCTGCTATCAGACAAACAAAAACAGTAAATTATTTCAAGTAAAAATCACAAAAATTTCAGTTGACTATTCAAGATTCTTGTTTTTCTAATTTAATTTGGTATTTACCAATATTTCATTCAAATTAAAAAAAATGCAAGTCACTTATTTATTACAGCAAAAATGATTATACAGTCATTTGTTATAATCTATAATAATTGGGGAATTTCATCATATTTCCTTTTGGATGGTGGGTTACCTTTAAATGCCATGTTACTTGTAATGAGAGTTCCCAATCATATACAATTCCTTTTGGACTGTAGATCTCCCTTTATGTACCAAGTTTCTTGCACGTTTGTTTGTATTTTTAATTTATGGCCATATAAATGCATTTATTGTTTATTTTCTTGACTTGGATGTCCAGGGGAGGGACAGAAAGAAAAGCTTTGGATTAAAGTGTTGTTTCAACACACAAGGTAAAGTTGCTGTACTCATGCACATTACATGTCACAGGGGGTGAAGAGAACATTTGTTTTATATATGATATTGCCAGTACAGAGCACAAGCATAAAGTACACCTATTCAGGCTTCTGATGTCTTATGGTCGAAGTCTAGCAAAAAACCTATAGCTACCCTATTCAATGGGTAGCAGCAGTCAACAAACCAAAGTCAAGGAATATTCAGGAAAGCAAAGCCCTAATAGTGAGACTTACTTAAAAATCCTGGCTAGCTTCAGTTATACAAGCCTAAGAAAACTCCTATGATCTGGTTGTGGGGAACAAAAAATGAGGCATATGAGTAGCAAATCTTGATGACCACTTTGCTAATGTCTCAGAAATGGTAGTAAAATAAGGTCTGTGGTATTAAGAGTTAACCCGACCAGTGTTTTCCATGGAAGAAACGATTAGTTGAAACAATGCTGAATCTTTAAATAAAGAAAAGGTTCATCTGTAAATAAATGTGTATAAATCATAAAGGCACACTGATGTACAGTGTTATAAATCTGTACAGCTTCAACTTTCATATTATAAAGAAGTTACCTTATTTGCTAAGAATGTGGGCACACGGTGGGGGGGGGGGGGTAAGCAAGGTATATACCATGGTAGTTTCAAAATAGCCAATGGCACCATTCCTTCAGAATACGGAGTGAATGGAAAATGGTGTGCTAAAAACAACCGCAAGTCAAGAGATAAAAGATGCCGATGATCAAAACTGTATCAATGGAAATATCAAAAGCAGAAAGAATAAAGTAAAAAGTGAACAAACATGTTGAAAACACCACCAAAAACTGGTGATCCCATATAGGAAACACACTTCTCAAACCAACAGAGTCAAAGATGTCCTGCTTTGAAATCCATCAATGAACATGAATATCATACTTGGAGATGAGACAGGAATATCTTTATCTGAATGGTCCCACTCCCTCTCTTCCTACAACAAATAGATAAGCCTTCTTTAATTTCAAAAATATTTTTAGGTTAGGGGTCGCCACAGTGGAACTCCAGTTCGCTAATGACTGGCAGTGGATTTTTATGGTGCTGTGTTGCAGACAGGGTTACTTGAAGTGTTATTATCTTTAACCATTGATTTAACTGCTCAGTTATATTGCACATATACAGACCTTCCCCCTTTTACAGAGATTGTCTTTTAATCTGTTAATTAGATTTTTTTTAACTGTAGATCTGATTAAGCTTTTAGTGAAAGAGCTGTTAGCACAGTTTACTTAATGTAATACATGATTTTCCGATCGTTTATTATTTTTAAGACACACCTCCACACATTAGATTCACAATCATTTAGTAAGTATTTTGAAGGCTTGTTGTCCGAACGATTGGAATTCATGCTTATGCAAAATCACATGGTTACACTTTGTTTTTACATGATTTGCTGGTTTTGCAATTCCCTGGTTTATGAGTTTCTGCTCTGTAGCTAGATCTTTAACAATGGACTGAGAATGCATGTTGTTTTTTGAATTTCTTAAAAGAGAGGATCATTGGCTGACTTCAAACTACTTTGACCAATATCTGACACAGATAGAGACCACTTCTTCCACATGCCCACTGACTTAGCCAGTTGGTTTACTTTGTTTTTAATAAATGTATTACTGAACATGTACAGTTTTATTACATCAGTGCTCATCTGTCATTAACCGTTTTTTTTAAACTATGATATCCAGTGTCTTGGTTGTAATGGAATTTCCTTAGTTTTTTTATGTGTAATTTTTGATACGGAGGTACATATGCTATCGAAGGCGTTACCACTTGACCAATTCTGCTGTGGATTTGTTTGATTTTAACTGGATCCTTTGAGTTTTATTAGGCTTGTGTAACTGAAGCTAGCCAGGATGTTTGATTAAGACCCTCTACTAGGGCTTTGCTGTCCTGAATATGCCTTATCTATGAGATTAAGAATGTTAAATGGCAAAAGGCGGTCATAGTTACAACAAAATGAAATGCTGTCTGATAGTGTTGATAGTGATGAGGCAACATATTTTTGCTGCACACTAACAATAAACAGGTTCAGTAGATTGCAAAAGTCAGATTCCATATGTTACAGTCTCAAGGCATCCAGATGAAAACCTTGGTTAACAGAAAACATAACTCAAGTAATGATATTTATTTGGATTCAACTGCACTTGCAGCTGTGTGCATGTTTATGTTGTAGTGCAGTGGGAGTATTCTGTATTTTACCTTACTGTTAGGCAGTCACAAATATTACTGCCTGAACAGCTGTGTGGCTTATTGCCCCTCTAGTAGCTACCTGTCTTGTTCCTGCACTTGGCATCGATCTCTACATGCAGTTCTGTATGTGACGTAGTAATTGGTATGCTAGGACTGACATGTAACACTGTGTATTGAAACCTCCTTCTTAATGTGGTCCTGGATGAAAATGGCACATTTTACATATATAAAGATGTGGCTAGTAATAGCTATTTGAATTTGGTAGTATGCATCTGTAATGGATGAAGGAAATTTAATGAATGGTCAGCCAGCTAGCCCTGTGGCACAGAGTGGTAAAATCCAGACTATGGCCCAAGTGACCCCAGTTCATGTAGTAGTGTGAGAGCTTGATGAAGCTGGTAGTGAGGTTGGGCGGTAGACGTCTGTTGGAGGAAGATAGGAAAGAATGAGGGAAGGAAAGGGCCCATGCCGTAGGAGTGTGCATATGGCATACCAACCACTGATTTGTGTTAACCTTGATGAAACGGGTCTGCAGAAACATGCACTTGTATACAGGAAGGCATTCTGGCTGTGATATGGGTCCCACATACCCCCTACTAGGGGAAGGTTTAAGACAAATCATAAATCCCCTATTTGCTGGGATGCTGGGAAGGATTCACTCAACTTTCTTGGCTGCTGAAAGGAAAGTCTGAACAGGAGGCTTGATGGTTGGCAAGTGCGAGGGCAAAAAACATGAAGAAACAAAGTTGTTAAAAGTCAGTCAGTAAGGATGGGTTTGTTAACCAAGGGCAATGATATTTTTAAATCTGGTCAAAATGTCTGTAGTAGAGATTTGTGAAGAGGGGGTATCCATCCACCACAAATTAATAATAAACTTCAAGAAGTGGCTGAAAGGGAGAAAATGTATACAAGTCCTGACCCTGAGGTTAACTGATTCTCATGATGCATTAGATTATGTGAGGAAAAACACAAATATGTTTAGTTGCTAGTTGGCTTAGATGATAATGAAGTTAAAAAGATAATTACATATAGAAGAAAAAAAAAACTAAGAAATTGTGTATTGGTCCACTAGCAGAAAACGCAGACACTGGATACAGACATCATGTAGTACCTTTTACTGGACCAATATAGGATTTGCAATTACTCAAGCTTTCAATGTGGTATGAGTTCTTCTTCATGAGTTAAGTTACAGATGTTAGATAAGGTGTTTAAATATCCACTTGTGCTTAAAAGGAAAGTACGTCATTTTTCCAACTGGCTGAAAAAAAGAAACTTGAAGAAAAAATATGCAGCTTGGATGATTGTACCTCAGAGACGGAGACTGTGTGTGTGTGTGTGTGTGTGTGTGCGCGTGTGTGCTATGTGTGTATGTGTGTATGTGAGTGCACAAGACTGAGAGTCCGAAACTATAAATGACCAGATCATGCCATGTTATCAAAATCAAAGTATGACATGCTACATTAAAGCCAGTTTCATTTAGCAGAGAAGCTAATACTCAAGATTGCCCTGACATGTAATTAGACAATAAATCATAATACAAGAGAGTGTAGGGAGGTTATTTAAATGCAGAAAAGCAAAACAAGAAGTTACCATTTGTAATTTGTTAGTCTGTCTAAACAGGAGCTTTCTGTGAGAAAGATGTTTTGTTTAACTGGAAATATGAATTAGCAATAATGTCCAGTATATGGGTGATGAGAAAGGGAAGGACCACAAAATGATTAATATATAAGGTTAGAATGAATGGATGTTATGTACAATTAATTCAGTACACGGAGTGTATTTTAGATAACTGAAAAGAGCGAGAGAGAAAAAAGAAAATGTGTTGTTGTGTCAGTTTATGGTTCTGATAGATACCTCTGTAGAGAAACGGCACTAAACAAAGGTTTGTTACAGTGTTAAAACTGTCTGAAGATTAAGGCCTCTGTGACTATTAATTTATGATTACTACTGTTTTGATTAGAATGTTAGGGCCACGGTGGTGCAGCAGTTAGCGTTGTCGCCTCACAGCAAGAGGTTCTCCTGTTCGATTCTCGGCTGGAGTGCCTTCTGTGTGGTGTCTGCATGTCCTTCCTGTGGTCGAGTGATGTCTAAAGACATGCAGGTAGGTGCGTGCGTGAATGGGTGTGCCTTCTTTGAAGGTTGGGCGTCGGGCTGGCAACTCAGCACCGTAAAAATCCACTGCCAGTCATTAGCGAACTGGAGTTCCACTGTGGCGACCCCTAACCGGGAAAAGCCAAAAGACTTTTTACTGTTTTGATTAGAACGTTACTTTATGTGAAAATAAGTTCCCTCTAGTCATGAATAAAACACAGATGCTAAAACAAAAGACACCAGCATTTGACAGTTACAGTTAACTTACTGAGATAGCCAGTAGTTTGGAGTCAGGGTAAATTCATTATAAAAGTATGCTTTGGCAGAAAAAGAAACTTTTGTTGAACAGCTAATTTGTGTTCACTGTTAATTGTTCAGAGGGAAAAGTTCTTAAATAGTGTCTTATAAAACCAACATCAGATTCAGACCACTGACCTTCAGACTAAATAACTGAATTAGCTTAATCTGAATTGTTCTTTCCAAAGGTGTGCAGAAATGTCTTTGAAAAAACATAGCAGTCATATCTGATGCAGAATGACCAGACTGGGAAAAGTGTGCTGACACTGGCTACTTAGTCATTTTGTTTGTAACTATGTGTCTGTGTATCTTTGGGTATTCATCCTAGTTCTGAGTATTAGATGTAAATGGGAGATACTCAAAAGCTTTCCAAGTATTTCTAGAATTGAGGAGGATACAACGTTACTATATGTGAATGATTTGCATCTAAAGGGTTTATTGAAAAAGCCCTTGAAAGCTGAAAGCATTGCTATGGACATGGTCAGATGTGCTGCATGCAGCCAAAATAAATTTGTAGCTGTGGGTTGTGTATATGTTAGTATTAGAAGTAGGTAATATGATATGCCAGGTGACTTTAAAAATGTGGTTTATATAGCAAGGGGTGACACTTGTGCAGCATTTATGTTGCTAGTACATCATGTGAGTTACAGCAAAGCATTTATGGGCATGTGTATGCTCTTAATATAGGGAATGACAACAGTGCTTCATGAAGACATTCAAAGAAATGTACAAGTTTCTCAGGTTTCACATGTGCTTTACTAGATATTGTGGAAATGAAATTTGGAAAGGAATATATTGAAGATCTTTTTGATTGGAAAGAATATAGCTGACAGGTCAAATTAAATGCTTGCATTTATTTAAGAATAAATGAAATGGAGAATTTTAAAGTTTATTTGAAAAAGTGTAGACTGCAACATTAGATACGGTATTATGTAGATGGCTATGTAATTTTGGTCATGTGATGTAATTGTTAGCCATGTGATGTTTAATGTATATATGTAGCTAGTACATAGCACAGACTAGATTCAGATCTGCTGAATCTAGACTGTATTGTTACACTTGAGCTGTATTCCAGCCATCTTACATTAGGAGGGCCTTGCTTGCACCCTTGTGGCAGAAGTGTGTAGTCTGAGCCTTATCTGAGTTGGAGATTACTGGAGGAAAGCTCATTGTGTGCTTTCCCATTGATAGTTTTAAGTGTTTAATTTTACCTGTATTTAAGCCTCAACGTTTGCGTGAAGCTGCGCACTATGCAACTGGGTTCAGAGGTGCCCTGTATAGATGCAAATGCCTTGAATAACCATTTTCTCCTAGACATCTGTTAGTGAACCTTCCCTGTTGCATTGCAGAAAACTCACTTGCACACTGAGAAGCATTGCCATAGTTTTCACCCCTAGCCTTCAATAAAATAAGCCCTTTGTTAATCCTAGAGCAAAATCTGGTCAAATTAACCCATTCCCCAACAGTAGTTACGGTAAAAACCTGCCATAATGGACAGTCAGTTTCCAATCATTTTTCTGGCCAGCCTGATTGACAAGGGCATCCTAAAGCAATGTAGTAATAGTAATTGCCTCATGTACACTGACAACCACTTACTCCAAAAACAAACAAATACAATATGTAAGAGATGTAATTAACTATGAATTTGGAATCTGTTGTCTTGCATAACAACAAACTGGACTTCAGAGAGGTTGTCAGCAAACACACATCACCCTTCGCACAAAACAAAATCACAACACATAGGTTCAAATGTAGGTACTAGGCTATTGGCCCTAGGGCCCTATACAAGCCTAGCCAAAAAGGTACCCTGGCTTTCGCCACCCAAGAAAATTATTTTCCTGTGCCCCTGTCAAGCAGAGCCACAGAAGTGATCCCTGGGGTGAATTTTCTATTACTCATCCAATCATCAAGATTTTTCTTGAAGAGTGCTAATGAGGAGCTCTGTTTGACATAGATAGGTAGTCTGTTCCAGAGTATGGGAAGTCTATGGGACAGGAATCTATCCCTCGAGCATGTTCTGTTTATTGTGGTGACAAGGTTTAGGTCCCTAGAGCATGTTGCTCGGAGGGATTGGGATTTCTTTAAGTGGAGCATGTCCAACAGCTCTGGGTTTGACATAGCTTTGTATGTTAGGCAGAGATTGCCTCTGAGCAGGCGATATGCGACGGAGTAAAGCTGGAGTTTTTTGAGACGGTCTGCATAGGGCATCTGTTTGAGGCCAGTAATCCTCTTTGTGGGGTATTTCTGCGGCCTTTCCAGTTGTTGTAAATGTCTTGTGAGGTACATACCAAAAGGGGCATTGTACTCTATAATGGGTCTAATGAGTGATGAGTAGAGGGGAACAATGACCTCTTTTTTTCTGGATGAGAAACCTTTTGTGATGAGGTGTGCCACTTAGAAGGATTTCCTGACCACTGTGGCAATGTGATTATCAAAGGAGAGACTACTGTCCATCTGTGTGTTAAGTAGACTACAGTCTATGTGGTAGTTCATGGGTACAGAGTTTTTACCAAAGGGGATGATAATGCACTTTTTGGCATTGAGCTTGAGTCCATGGCTTTGACACCAGGCATTTTGTAGGATGTCCACATCATTAGGAGTTTCGATTATGACTCCTAGTTTACAGTCATCTGCAAACTTAGTTAGCCAAAGACCTTCTGTGTTAGCCTGTACTTCAGAGAAGTAGATACCAAACAGGAGTGGACCCAGGACTAAATCCTGTGGTACTCCACTTGTCACTGGTCTGAAGTCTGATTTGGAGTCTGCTACCTTCACAGTGTGGTTTCTGTCAGTAAGCCAATTGGCAACCTATCTTGTGACATAGGGATTTATACCTAGTTTAGTTAGTTTATCTATAATTCCAGAGTGGGGAATGGTGTAGAACGCCTTGGCGAGATCTAGATAGGCTGTGTGAACCACCTTGCCCTCATCTATGGCTTTGGTGACTGCTTCAAAGAAGTCTATCAGGTTTAGGAGACATAATCTGCCTTTTGCAAACCCGAACTGTGTGGGGTCCAGAGTTTGGAGATCTCCAGTGTCTTTGTTTATGAGTTCCATGATGATACGTTCCATGGCCTTGCAGACCAGGCTCGTCAGGCTAATGGGGTGGTAGTTCCCGGGGTCTGTTGTGGCTCTCCCTTTGTGGAGTGGGATAACCGTAGCGGTGCGCCATTCAATTGGCACAAAGTCTGAGGTGAGACTATGACTGAACATGGTACTTAGGTGGGGTGCCAGTTCATTCTGTATTTTGTGTAGAAGGCAGCCTGGGATGTTGTCAGGTCCCATGGATGCTGTATTCTTGGCTTCGGAGAGTGAGGTTTTTACCTGTGCAGTCGTGATTACAGGAACTTTACATTCTTCCGGTATAGAGATGGGCCCTTTAGGGGGTGAGAGGGGGGTAAAGTTAACCCTGAATCTATCTGCCAGGATGCTGGCAACATCAGTTGGTTCTGTATATGTAGTGCCATTGTGCTGTAACTCAGGGCAGATCTGAGTGTTGCCATTGAGATTCTTGACATAGCTATAGAATGCTTTGTGGTCGTCTTTTAAATCAGTGGCGATTTTGTTTTCATAACAAGCTTTGGAGGATTTTATGAGGGATCTCGGCTTCTTACTAAGGCTGATCAGGGAGTTCCTCCAATCATGGGATTTTACTCTTTTTTGCAACAGTTTCTTTCTTCTGTTGCAGAGTTTGTTTATGGCAGAAGACCACCAGATTGGCTTCCTTTTTTTGGAGGATAGCATCTTGGTTCTGTTAGGGATAGCACGATCCATGCACTCGTGTAAGTGCATATAAAGTGCATTTGTGTAGGATTTAGCAGTCGTACCTCTATTGTCCATCTGCATGGGTGTCGTGAAGTTTGCCACTTCTGTCTTCAGAAGTGTGAAGTTGGCTTTGGAGAAATTGTTTACGGTTGTTTTCCTAATGGGGGGTGGCAGCAGGAAGTGGATGTCTAGGGTAATTAGCTTGTGGTTGGATCTGACCAACGAGGAATTGACCTCTGGTGTAGAACACCGGTTGCCCATGTTGGTATAACCAGGTCTAGGATATTGCTGCCCCTGGTAGGGATGTGGATAAGTTGATCCAAGGCACTGGAATTGATGAATTCCAGAAAACGTTGACAAAAGAGTTGGTACATGAGTAGTTTTCCCAGTTAAAAACCCACATATGTGGAAGCACTCAATAGAAGCCTACCAAAAGGTCAGAGACCTACCAAGCGTAAACCACTTGCACACACTGCAAAGCAAATAGAATCCACTGCACATAACAACACACACACACACACCAGTGTCTCAGCAAATAAGCCTGTAAGGCAAAACACCTCAAAACCAAATGTCCTGGTCATAGGTGACTCCGTAGTGAGACACACAGATGTCCCCCTCACTAGGCTGGACAAGGAGAAGGTCACAGCTGCCTGTCAGGTACCAGGATCCATAAAATCATGCACGCACTCAAATCACTTAACAACAGTTATCGTTACAACTCTGTCATAGTACATGTTGGGGTGAATGACTTGAGGCGTACCTCTCTGGACTATAAGAAGACAGACATGACTGAACTCTAAGATTATATATCCTAGGCAGGTATGTCTAGCCCTAAGCAGCATTCTACCTTCACCCAGAAAGACAAAAAATGATTGCCTTCAACAATTGGCTTAGCATCTGGTGTCAGTCGAGGGGGATCCAGTATCTGCCAGCCTGGGAAGACATGGTTGGTAGACCATGCTGCTTTGCCAGAGGTGGTCTTCACCTGCCTCCTCTAGGCTTTTGGATACTGGCAAAAGTGTTTACCATCCCCATAGTGTCTTTTTAGGCAATGTCAAAATAAAATTTCCAATATAAAATTCCACTCAAGATAAACTCAAGGTTATGCTGCTTAATGCTAGGAGCCTAAACAGGAAACTGCACTACCTGGAAGCACTCCTCACCTTGGAAGATGCTGACGCCTGTGTAGTCACTGAGACATGGCTCAAGGCCATAGACAGCACCCTGGTCATGCAAGGCTACAATGCCTTCCACACTTTCAGAACCCAAAAGAAGTGTGAAATAATCAGAGGTGGAGGTGTATCTGTCTTCATTAAAGCCAAATACACCTTGAGATACGTCCAACTAACTATAGGTAAAACTCCCTACCACATTATTGCTAGCTATATGCCCCCCACCATGAACCAAGAGAAGCGCACTGCCCAACTGGACTTACTAGAGTCACTCACTATACAGTCAAACACTTTGGTCATGGGAGATTTCAACTAACCTTCCATTGACTGGGCGACGTACATGAGCACAAGTATGGTCCCCCTGAGGTTCCTTGTCAATACAAATGCCTTGGAACAGCTAGTCTGCACCCCCACAAGGGGCTCAAATGTCCTAGACTTTGTATTCACCAGCATGGGGGTGGGTCACTGCACTACCCCATGCATGTTACCTTCTCTGGTAAGGTCGGACCATAAATCTGTCTTGTTCAAAGTAACAATCAGACCTGATACCCCCACAGCAGCAAAAAAAAAAAAAAAAAATTTTCCAAAGCAAACTACAGCTTACTAGGCAATGGTATAAAATGTTTCAACCCCTCTGCTAACACAGTCAACAATGACTTCTATGCAGAGGAGTATACAAATGGCCTGTATAACCACCTAAACAACTGTATAGACTCATCTGTACCTGACCGGATCAAAAGCATGTTCTCCTGAAAAAACAGGCCACTCGAGTATAAATAGCTTATATAACAAAAGGAAGAAACTGATGTCTAAGGACAAGAGGGAAGTTACTCAGTAGAAGAAGACTACCCTCCACAGCTTGGACAAGCAAATCAGATATCTTGTAAAGTCATCTGAAGCTAGTTAGAAAGCTAAATTAGCATCCCTAGCTAAGAGTAGTCATAAGGCATTCTTTTCCTACGTCCAAAATCTAAAAGGGAATGGCCAGCTATGTGCTGAACTTGTAGTAGATGGTACCGCTCATACTGCACCTGAAGAAATTGCCAACCTGCTAGCTGACAGATTCGGTGCAAACTCTGTACCTCTATCCCCACCACCCATACCCCAAAGCATACTTGACACCAGTCCTCTACCTAGTCCAAAGAGCAGGTCATATCCATGCTCTCCAAGGCCAAAACCACGGCCTCTATGGGACCAACTAATTTCCCAGGCTGCTTACTAAACAATCTAAAACAAGATCTAGTGTCTAAAACAAGACCTAGTGGAACCACTTTGCACTGTCTTTAACCTCAGCCTCAGCAATGGCTTTGTTCCAGCATAGTGGAGAACAGTAACAATAATCCCCTTGCACAAAGGGAGTCCATCAACCAACCCTGGGAACTATAGACCCATAAGCCTAACCAGCCTTATCTGCAAAGCTATGGGAGGAATCATCATGGACCTTGTCGACAAGGACATAGGTGACCCTCAAACTCCTGACCTGACTCAGTTTACCTTTGTTAAGGGTAGATCTTGCTTATTGAACCTGGTGGACTTCCTCCAGAATGTCACCAAAGCCCTGGATGAAGGTAAAACAGTACATACTGCTTATCTTGACTTAGCCAAGGCTTTTGACACAATCCCCCACTCGGGTATTATTGAGAAACTCTTCCAGCTGGGGATTAACCCATACGTCACTAGATGGGTAGCCAACTGTCTCACTGACAGAACCCATACTGCCAAAGCTGGGGATTTCACCTCTACCAGTAGACCATTTACCAGTGGTGTAGCACAAAGATCTGTGCTGGGTCCTCTACTGTTTGGAATCTATTTCTTTGAAGTCCAGGGAGAAGTAGATGGCCTGTGGCTTACCAAGTTCACTGATGATTACAAACTGGGTGCAATCACCGAGTCCCCAAACAATGTTAACATATTGCAAAAGGGGCTACCTCAAACAAATGATTATTGCCAAAGCCATGGAATAAAACTAAATACAAAAAAAGTGCATTATTATCCCCTTTGGCAAAGAGGAAGTCCTTGCAACTTACAATATTGGCACTATCCTTTAAGCTCAAACCCACTAGTGTGAGATTTGGGAACACAGTTTGATAGTAATCTAAACTTCGATCACCATGTGTCTACACTAGTAAGGAAAGCATTCTGTGTTGCACATCTCATAAATCAGGGCATCACATCCAAGACGAAGGATGTCTCCTCTGTACTTGACCCTCATCAGACCACTAATAGAGTACAGTGCTGTCTTTTGCATGTACCTCATCAAACACCTACAGCAGCTGGAGACACCACAGAGGTTTCTCACCAAGAAAATTCAGCACCTTCAAAACATGACCTAAATTGAAAGACTGAAAGCCCTGTCACTGTAATCTGTATCCTACAGGCTGCTGAGCGAGACTTGTGCCTGGCCTACAGAGCAGTTTCTGACTCTGCCTTAATGGAGATGCTGCATGTCCACAAATTAAATGGGACAAGAGTCACTCGCTCCAGGGATCTCAACTTAGCCTGTGACATTAACAGAACATGCCAGAGAGACAGATATATCTCTCGGAGATTGCCAGTCCTCTGGAATAAACTCCCAATTCATGTGGCTCAGAGCTCCTCAATGACCCTATTTAAGTGCAACCTAGACAATTGGATGGGAGACTGTAAATTCACCTTGGGGGTGGCACCTATGTCCCTCATAGACAGGGACAGTTAGTGCTGATCATAGAGTTCCTTTGTGAATAATGACCATCTAACCAAGGTCAGTTAGGGAACATGGGTATAACCTGGCTAGGCTTGTAAAGGCCCTAGGGCCATTAGCCTACTAACCTCCTATGTACCAATTATGCAAATGCAACTATGATCCATGAAAATGCATTTACAATGTTTAGTAATGAACAAAAATCATCAACATTTCATTTTAATAATGTACTTTGTTTCCAGTAAAGAACCACTGATAAGAGATGGACAACTGAAAAATGAGAGGTAGATGAAAGTCATTTTTTAAATGATGCTCATGGTCTATTGGCATTATTTAATCTTTCTGTGTCAATTTCTTTTTGTTAAATGTAACCACTTAACACTGCCTAACACTTGCACAGCTGCTTTTTGACTCATTGTGTTGGACACGTAAATAGCACTGGAGAGCTCCCTTCAGACTGTGCCCCATTGATTGCTGGCCTTGAGACACTAAATGCTGCAAAGTAATATCCAGTGGCACAAATCAACCTACATATCGATCAAGCTTAATTTCCTCCCCACACCAGACTTTCAGTAGTTGTGACTGTTAGCTTGCTGTGTAGCCATCATTAGTGGGCAACCAAGTAACACAGCTGCATGGCCTCATACTCCACTGCCCTGCAGGAGGAGGAAAATTTACCTATCAGTTATAACAATCAATTTTAACACAACATTTTTCTGTTCTCAAATCCAGGGTTCTAGTATTCATGTCTTCATGATAATATCCAGGTATTTGCCTTGTATATCATAATGTACAGCTTTTAAAAATATTCATTTTTAGCAAAGATATATGTCAGAATTTAAATTTGATGTGATATTTTTATCATATTTACATTTGCAATTTTTTTTTTTTTTTTGCTTAAGCATGTCTTCCCTGGAGTAAACAGTGGGACTGTCCAGAAACGTGCACAGTCTTGAGCTGAGGAGTAGCTACAGTTGTAGGAGAAGGGGACTGTGTTTTGGAAGCTTGGCGCACAACTCCAAACATCTGGCATATTTCTGTTCATATCCTGTCTGAAGGCTTGTGTCTCAGGCTTTCAAGCATTGCTTTTGTGGTATGAGAGTGGAACCAGCATGCACTCCTGCTTTTATTGCCTGTACTGCATTTTCCCCCCGTTTCCCTCGTAAGGAACATGAGATGAAAAATATTGGGTTTGAATACTTGCCTACATAAGATTATGATATCAGAATTACTTCTGACTAAAAACTGATTAATTCTGCAAATGTCATACTAGAAATGCAAAAACAAACAAGCAGGGCAAACTGGGCAACCATCCTAGTTCCATGAAAACATCCTTTGTGGTAATACAAATAAGCACAGTAATTTATGCAAGAGCGTTCCTGTATTTGTTTCCAAAGTAGTTCTAAATTGTGAGCCAGCACTCAACTGTAACAACAATATTCTGCAATTTACATAAAAATAATAGCCTAAGCAAGCTAGTGTTAGGACTTGTATAAAAATGAATTTAATCAAGTTTTCGTAAAACGAAAAAACATTTTCTTGCTCTGTTGTAGCATGAATGCATAAAACCCACAATGTGTGGAGCCTCTGAAGATGTTGTGCCTAGTTGCTATTGATTCTGAGAACTGTATGTCATTTATATGTTCTGTATGTGTTTCCATGAAAAAAAATGCCCATCCTAAAGCAATTCTACTGGTTAGACCTGTAGAAAGTTCTCTTACTGGCATCCCCAAAGCCATTTATGAAATAATACAAACACCATTACTCAATGTCTTCATAGCTATATGTAGGAAAACAAAAGTTGATAGGTTGCTAAATGCTGCTGATAACCACGCCTCCAGCATTAGTCACTTTCTGACCCGAGGAGATTTAGTGTGCTGACATTCTAAATGAAAAAATTGCAAAGTATGTTCACCACACTCTTTGTGTAGGAAGCAGACTTTTAATTATGTGCAGACAGTTCTTAAACAAAGAAATGAATCACTGAGTCAATTCTAGGAGTGGTTTCTTCAGGGTACAGTATATTATATATCCTTGATGCAATCTCAACTGCCTCATATATATTCCTTCCAACAGTATATTAAAATGCAGAGATCTTTGGTCACAGTATTGAAGCTAATCCTTATGTAATCTTTTGCATATGTTCCAGAAAACACAGAAAAACAGAAGTGTGGAAGTGGACAGAGTACTTCTGACATCAAAATATTTTCAGGAGCTTGCTATCTCAGGGAGGCAGCCTTAATTAAGCTCTAGTTTTCTTACCTAACACTCTTGGAAAATAATTAAGCTCATTTCCATGTCTGCCTCTATATTATGTTTACAAAGAGAAAAGCAGTGTATGATGTATATGAAAGGCTGAAGGACAGTATTATTTAATTTCTCAGTGTTTCCTTTTAAGTTTGCTATCCCCTTCCTTCTGTATGCATGTTACTGACAGTTGTTTGATATTTGCAGCAATCACTCAGCACTATTTTAAATCAGTTTTCTATCTTTAAAAATATAAAAGTATCAGAAGAATAAAAATTGCTCACAAGCTTCTTAAAGAACCAGATAACTATAGCAAGTACTTAACTGTAATGCAAAAATATGTGGAGGACAACATACCTCTCAAATGTCCAGATTTTTTGCAGAATATCCATATTTTTGTCTCATATTTTTGGTCTGTTTCTCATAAAATTGTGCTTTTTTTCTGGCAAATCATTGAAGACTGAAGTCAGAAAAAAAATGGCATACATTTGATTTTTCAGACTTTATATCCTTCAGAAAATTCATGCTAATGCAAAACCTGTTATTCTATTTACTTTCTTAGGTTGTAAAAGGAATATTTAAAGTGTCCTTGTTTTTGGGCCTTTGTGCCCTTTGTCCAGGTTTCTTGCTCTAAGAGGTTGAGAGGTATGGTAAGCGATACTTAAACATTATTCAGTTTGACACACTTTAGGTTCACTTTGTCTTCAATAATTCTGTAAGAGGAGAAGAGAAAAGAACTAGAAAGGAAACAGGGATAGTGTGTTAGGTGGTATGTCCTCTGCTGAAGCAGGAGCATTTGGCTTGGATGAAGAGGTGCTCCTTGAATTGCATGCTGAATCTGGAGTAAGTGTTGATTTCCTTTAGGTCGATGTGGAGACATTGCCAAAGAGTAGATGCCAAACAGAGGATAATGCATGTGCAATGCTCTGGAGTTTGGTTCTTGGGGTAATGAAAGCCGGTGTGTCTTGTGAGTAGTGTCTCAAGCTGTTTGAGAAGTTTTTTTTTTTTTTCATGAAGTTTAGCTACAAGGGGAGTAAATATCTTGAGGTGGAGTAGTAGAGTTTGGATCCTAACAGTATGTTTAATCTTTGCTTTATGGGTTAGCATTTTGGCTTTTCCTAGGGTGATACAGTGATGCTCACAGAGGAGTGAGTTTGTAATGAATTGTCAAATGCCTTTGGAGATTGACTGTGTGTTGGTGTTTTTCTTGGAGGCAGATACAAAAATGGGTATCCCGTATTCTAGCTGAGAGAGAAAAACTTATTTACTGATAGCTGCTCTGGCTGGTTGAGGTAGAAGGGGGAGATCTTTTTGGCCCATGAGAAGAGGGAGTTTGTTTTTGCTTGTCTGGCCATCTGTAAATGCAAATTTAGAAATTGATCAAGCCATAATCTTAAATATTTGAAGGTGGAGATTGTTTCTATGGTATGGTTGTATATGTCAGAGATAGAGTCAGGTGATTGGTGAATTTCCTGTGGAGTTCCAAGAAGCATAGTCTTGTTCATGGAAGGGTTTGAGAGTTTTTTTATGGGTTATGAGCCATTGTTGGAGCTCATGTAAGTCTCACTGGAGTTTGGACTGAATGCTGGTATGAAAGTGACATTATCAGTAAATGACTGTCTCATCTGAGTAAAAGATGCATGGGAGACGTGGAGGTCACAAGAAAGTTTGTTAATGAATATGGAGAAGAGGAGGGGCAATAATATATCCTTGAGGTACACCTTTTATAATAGGTGCTAATTCTGATTGAGAGGATCCTATTTTATCTTTGAAGTGTCTATCAGTGAGTGAGTTATTTTTTGAACATTAAAAAGTATGTAACTCTAAAAACTGGCATCATTGACTGTAATTCTCAGTGCTTTACCAGAAAATAATTTATCTATATATCTATATATATATATATATATATATATATATATATATATATATATATATATATAAAATCTATCTATATCTAATCTATCTATATATATATATATATATATATATATATATATATATATATATATATATATAGATTCACTTTATATCCTTGAAATACTGAAATATCGAAATTCAGTATGTCGAGGTTATAAAGTGGAAACCTGAAAAGAACGAAAACTCAGAAGCGCAAAATTCAAAATCTCGCATACTGGAAATTTTGAATTACAGCTTCTGGTGTACACAAACACACATCTTCCTCCCCACACACAAACACAAGCTCTGTCCTACATAAAAGAAAGGGGGCAAGCCCCCCTGCACCCCCTACTTAAATATTCTAACTTCAAGGTCGCACTACATACAAAAACACACAAAAAACACCACCACAAAAGCTACATTCTCCTCGCACACCCACATCACAGTAACAAAACACACCAACACACACCACAGCCCCTACCCAAAACCCTTAACACATAAACACTTACCTGAATCCATAACCACAGTGAAACACCAGAAGTGCTAATTCAAAATCTCCGATATGCGAGATTTTGAATTTCATGCTTCTGAGTTTTCGTTCTTTTCAGGTTTCCACTTTATGGGCTTGAAATACTGAAATTCGATATTTCAGTATTTCGAGCTTCTAAAGTGAATCTATATATCAATATATCTATAATCAGTATCTATATATATATATAGCTATAAACATTAAAAAGTATGGAACTCTAATAACTGGCATCATTGACTGTAATCTTCAGTGATTTACCAGAAAATAATATATCTATATATATCTATCTGTCTATATATATATATATATATATATATATATATATATATATATAATCTCTCTCTCTCTCTCTCTCTATATATATATATATATATATATATATATGTGTGTGTGTATGTGTGTGTGTGTGTGTGTGTGTGTGTGTGTATTTGTTTATGAGGGACAGGACAAAAATATGAGGCAAAATTGGAGACTTTCTGAGAAGTCAGGGATAGTTAAGTGTTGTGCCTGTGGCTTCGTTTTACTAAGCATAATCTGATATCTCATCTTCACTGCTTGTGCTGCAAGCTTTGAGTTCCTTGGATGTTTTGAAGTCTGCTGCTTAAGTTTCTAGAGCTCAGCAGTCCTTCATTACATAAAATGCTGTATATCTCAGGTAAACTCTTATCTGATTATAAAATAAAAATTCCTAAATCTGTTGGGAGTTTCATCTTCGCTGTCAGTAGTACTAAAACTGGAAGACTTAGTCAGCTCTGTACCTAAAACTTTCCTAAGCTACCTTAGCCCTTCCTCTCTTCCAATAATACCAAGTGCAATGCCCACCACCGTTACCGATATACGATGCCCACCAATATGTGTCATCCTCATGCTGGGCCAGTAATCAAGGAGCCTGACTCTTCACCACTGACACTGGAGAGGGACGTGCAGTTGGAATACAAATAGATACACTCAGTATTTCCAGATGCAGATCTCTGTGTGCCAGGTACAATTTATCTTAAGAGCACACAGGGAATGCCCTCAGTCCAGGGTCTGGATGTCTCTTTATCTGTCTCTGTCCAGGTCCCCAATAAGATAGGGTTAAGTCCTCAGCTGAGTATCCAAGCTAAATCCTCCAGCACCCTCTTTGTAAACCCAGTGCTTCGTGTCCCTGCCCCAAGTAGCTGACATACACACTCTGTAAGATTTAATTTTCACACACACACACACACACACACACACACACACACACACACACACACACACACACACACACACACACACACACACACACACACCTGGGAAAGGCTAGCACAGATTACCCACTCTACCAGCTTTGCCCAGACAATAAGGTAGATTCACTCCCACCAGTCAGTTACTATAAGGCTTTTAAAGGGTATCCAGTTATACTATGTAATATTAATACTAATACAAATGGCAGTAGTACACCAAGACAGCAAGGCCTTCTGGAGTGGCCCACACAGTGTCACTAAATAAATATAGGCACTCTCCAAGGTTAGATACTTTCTACAAGGACCAGCCACAGTAAAAGTTTTAAATATATTTAATAATAATAAAAGTACATGAAAATACTGAATATATAAATTCACAGTAAACCACAGAATTCAGATCACAGGAAATATTGAAAAGAACGTTGATGGACAGACTCAGACAAATAAAGAAAAATATCTAAACTAAGCTTTGCTGTATTCATGACTGAATCTAAGAGAATTTTACTGTTCCTGAGTTAAGTTACTTACTACCGCAAGGCAAGATGCTGTGGGTGAGGGTCTTTCTAGTCAGGCTTCCCAAACAGAATACTCAATCCTCTGAGATTTCTCTTTGTAATAACTACTATATAATTTCCAAGGGTCCTGGCAGAATGACCTCATCTGGTCACCTGACCCGAGGTTCTTATAGTACTCCCCTTTGAAGCAGAGACAGGAATTAGCACAGGTTGCCAAAATACACATCCAAATGTTTATGTCAGTGCCTGGGGCCTGCCCTCTTTTCACTGAGCTAATGGATAAGGCTGTTCCCCAGACCCAGCATCTCTGGTCCTACTCAGCACAGTGGGCTGCCTTTTAATGGTTTAACAGCCCATTTACATTTCCCTTATTTTTCTTAAAGTTAACCTCTGCTGTGCCAGTGTCCTCTATTAAAACATATACATTTAATTCAGCTACAATAATACATACACGTTTCTCTTCATTTCAGTAGGGTGCTCTGTTGATACACTCCAACACAAGCAAAGCTCACAAATACATTTTCAGCACAAGCATCTGTAAAAAATCACTTTGCTATACAAATGGCATACAGTTCTAATACATTTGCAACACAAGCATCTTGTATAAATCAGTTTGATATTCAAAGGACATATTCTGTACAAAACTCCAGCTGGCTATACTGGCAGTTGCCCATATCATCACATCCCCCCCCCCCCACAAAGACTCAAGCTATTATTTTTCAAGTGACTCTTGAGAAACATGGCTTAAGAGAAATAAGCCTATCTTGGAATATGTTACACCATTCCCTGTCATGAGAGCCCATCTTCATTGGAATTGCTGACCTTCCTACAGTGCTGTTCTGTCATGTCATATGCCTGCAATCCTAAGCTCTGTCTTAATAACTTGGAATTTTGCTGGCTGGTTCTGTGTAGCCATGTTAAGGGATTGTGGTCTGTAACTACAGTGAATTTCCTTCCATACAGGTAAGGCTGAAGTTTCTGCAGTGCCCATACTATGGCTAGACATTCCTTTTCTACGGCTACATAACATTCCCCCCTGGGTTGGAGTCTATGGCTGAGATATACCACTGGGTGCTCTTTTCTCTCTGAGGAAACCCGGCTAAGTGCAGCCCCCACCCTATGGTTTGAAGCATCCACCTGCACAACAAATTATTTGCTGTAATCTGGACTGGCTAACACAGGGGGTCTTTCCAAAGCTCCTTTAAGCTTCTGGAATGCCTGCTCACATGCTGGGGTCCACACTACCTTAACTGGCCTGTTTTCCATGTCAGATCAGTGAGGGGAGCAGCTATGGTACAATAATTGGGGACACACTTTCTATAGTGCCCTGCTGTCCCTAAGAATGCCCTCACCTGCTTTTTGGTAGCAGGAGCAGGCCATGCCTGAATGGCTTCCATTTTGGCAGGTTCTGGTCTGATCTTACTACTCCCCACTCTATGTCCCAGGTAGGAGACCTCGGCCATACCCACCTGACACTTACTGGGCTTAATGTTCAACCCTGCAGTCTGCCCAGCACCTTCCTGACATGCTGAAGGTGTCATTGCAAAGAATGTCTGTAGATGGCAATTTCATTCAGGTAAGCAAGGGCATAATCTCCTGCTCCTGCTAAGATACAACCTACCTGCCTTTGGAAAGTCACTGGGGCATTTTTCATCCCAAAAGGCATCTTTGGGAACTCATACAAGCCGAAAGGAGACACAAAGGCTGACCTCTCTCTAGTGTTGGCAGTCAAGGGCACCTGCCAGTATCCCTTTGTAAGATCAGTAGTGTTCAGATACTTAGCCTCACCCAGCTGCTCTAGGGCTTCATCTGTCATAGGCATGGGGTAAGCATCTGACCCTGTGTGACTATTTAATTTCCTGTAGTCCACAGAGAACCTGGTGCTGCCATCCTTCTATGGTACCAGCACTACTGGGAGGCCCAGGGACTGCTGGATTACTCCCAGTTCCAACATTGCCTGTATCTCCTCCCTCAAAGTCTGTCTGACTCACTCAGGGACCCTGTAAGGGGACTGCTTCATAGGTCTTTGAGGCCCTGTATCCACATGGTACTGCACCAAGTGAGTGCACCCTGGTTTCCCAGTGAACAGGTCCCCAAACTCCTTTAACATTACTTGGATTTCTTCAACCTAGGTAGGGGATAGCTCCTGGGACATTGCTACCCCTTCCGCTGAGGTGTCAGTCTGAGTCTTACTGAGGAGATCAGTCACCAGATCCCCCTCAGACTCCTCTTGGCATCCACTGCAAATACTCAGTACAAGGGCGCCTCTATCACGGTAAGGCTTCATCATGTTAGCATGGTACAGCTTGTGCCCCTGCTTCCTGCCTAGCACTTCTACCATGTAGCTAACATCACTTACCTTCCTCACCACCTTGAAGGGTCCCTTCCAAGCTGCCTGCAGTTTATTGTGTCTGAAATAAATGAGAACCATTACCTGCTGCCCACAGCATACTCTCTGACTCGAGCATTCTTGTCATACCAGACCTTTTTCTGCTGTTGGGCTCCTACCAAGCCCATGAGCTCCATAAGCCTTGTCCTGAGGTTTAGGAAAGTCCATGAGCTCCCTAAGCCTTGTCCTGAGGTTTAGGGCATATGCCACAATAGACTCCTTGTGGGATTCACACTCACTCTCTCACTCATCACAAATCAGATGTAAAGGTCCCCTCACCCTATGGCTATACAGGAACTCAAAGTGTAAAAAACCTGTGAATTCCTGGGGTACCTGTCTGTAAGCAATCAATAGATGGGGCAAATATTTGTCCTACTCCCTGTTAAACTGGTCTGCAAATGCCCATAGTATGGTCTTTAATATAGAGTTTAACCTGTCCACAAGACCATTAGTCAGGGGGTGGTAGGGTGTTGTCTTTAGTTGCTTCACCCCACAGCACTTCCACAGACAAGCCAGCAGACCTGACATGAAATTGGCACCACTGTCAGTCGGCATTTCTCTTGGGAAACCTACCCTGCTGAAATTCTATCGCAAAGCATTCACTACCTTCTCTGCCTTGATGGAGGACAGAGCCACTGCTTCAGGGTATCTAGTAGCATAATCTACTACCACTAGCATGCATTTCTTCCCTGTGAAACTTGGGGTACACGGAGGCCCCACAATATCCATATTTACCCTTGGAAATGGCTCCTCAGTCACAGGCAAAGGCATCAAAGGAGCTTTCCTCCTGCCTTGCCTACTTTTTGGCACTGCTCATGGGTCCTGTAGTACCCTGTTACATCCCTGGCAATCCCAGGCCAATAAAAGTTCTGCATAATACGTCTCTTGGTATGCTTTATGCCCATATGACCTGCAAAGGGAATGTCATGGGCTTTGGCTAGAAGTGCCAGATGCTAGGTTCTGGGCACTACCAACTGCTGTATTACCTCACATTCTAGGCCTCCCTCAGGGGTCCACTCTGTATACATCACCCCTTTGTTCCAGTATACAGAATCCCTTTTTCCTTTAGAATTAGGTACCCCCTAGCTACCTTCTGCAAACCTTGTAATGTAGGGTCTGAGAGTTGAGCCTGTGTGAAATCTCTCTTTGTAACTCTTCCCAGGTCCCCCTCCACAGCAAGTCTGGTATCCTCTGACAGTGGTGCCTCATTGTCAGCCTGGGTACTACTACTCACCTCTGCCTTGCTGTCAGTCTGTTCAAGGGGAACATCAGTACTCACCAGCAGCTGTGGCTCAACTTCAGTCTCACTGCTACAGGGTAACTCCCTCCCTGAAGTAGCCACATCACCAGTCCTGGCTTCAGGTGTGCAGTCTGTCTGGGTCTCCCCCAGGCTACTAGACCCACATGCCTGTCTCCAAGCCTGGCTGCATGTCACTGCATTCACACAAGGTACTGCATTATCAAAATTATTCCCTGTCAAGACATCTGCAGGGATATCCTCAAACACACATACTTGCTTGCTTCCTTTTCCACCCTACCAGTCAAGGTGAACCCTGGCCAAAGGCATTTGGAATGGGATCCCTCCTAAAGCTCTGACTGGAGTGGACTGCTCAAGCAAGTACTGCTCCTCTTTAACCACTGCAGACTTCACAATGGTTATATCAGAAGCTGTCTCTCTCTCTCTCTCTCTCTCTCTCTCTCTCTCTCTTAGCAGTGGCCTGTTTTCCATCTATTAAGATTGGATATAACCTCTGCTGGTAGTTCAGTACCCCTGTTGTCTCCAGACAACTTACAGCTGGCATTTTGTTATTCCCACTTGCTGGCTCCCCCACCTTTTGTTCCCCATCTTGCCTCTATGGCTACGCTTGTTACATGTAAAACATTTAACCCATGATCCTGGCCATGTACCTGAACTAGTGGTTTTACTGGTGGACGCTATTGGGGCAGTTTAGGCTGCCCACCATAGGTTCCATTATATCCATATGCAGCACTGAGTATCCCTTTGCTGTGCAGAGATACCCTGCTTGCTTAGATGTAGATCTCCCTTTTCCCCAACTCATCTAAAGAGTTGCATTCCCTGTCTGCCAACCAGATTCTCATGTCCTCAGGCAAAGTGTTAAGGGCTTGTTCCCTCACCAAAAGGTCTGCCAGCCCTTGAAAAGGGGTCTGTGTCAGTTCTAGAATGGCTATACAGCGAATACCCATTTGCCAAACACCTATTTATCAAAGCCGCTCTTCATCAAACAGTGAACTCTCACTAGGGCAAACAAATGGTTGGCCATCATCTGGAATTTGCCCATTTCCCTAGTGTAGTGCAATCTCGGAGTTGGTTTATTTAGTTAGGGGGGGGTGCTTGCCTCCCACATTGGGGTGTGTAGGGGGTGTAGCCCCCCCCCCCCCATCTTGGCAGGTTTTAAATTTTATGTTCTTTATTTTGTTGTCACTCAGTTGGACAACTGCTTGTTTGCCCTGTTGAAAATTTGCTGTTCAATGAAGAGTGGCTTTGATAAATAGGTGTTCAGAAAATAGCTATTCACAGAATTGCCATTCAATGAACTGATATAGACCCCTTGAAAAGTGGTGACCTGACACCCACTCACCCCCTATGAAAATAAGTGCTTAGTTCAGCAATATAATCACATACACTTTCATCTGCCTTGCGTCTATGCTCACAGAATTTTTTTCTAAACTTCAAGTGTTAACTTAAAACATTGTAATAAACAGTGCTTCACTTTTTCATAATCTAAACAATCCATATTGGACAATTTAGAAACAACAGTTGCAGCTTTACCATGGAGTAAGGGGGTGAGGAACTATACCCAGAGCTCTCGGTCAACACCATGCTGTTTGCATACTCTTTCAAACGTATGAATAAAACTATCAAAATTATCACCTTCTTGGTACCGAAAAAGAAATGTACTGCCCTTTATTGCTTCTGGGGTACAGCTACTCCCTTCCCCATTACCTCCATGACCCTGGTGAAGAGTCAGCATTTCCTTTTCATGTTGCCTCTGCGTCTCATTTTCTTCAGCTTCCAGCCGGCTCAGTCAGTCTTTTTTTTTCATCGTCCAAATGCCACATTCATTCTGCTGATTCTAATTCCAACAGTTTGACCTCCAGTGCAAGTCTCTTTAACTCCAGACAGGTTTTTAAGTTCTCTGAGGAAAAGTTGAACTGCCCTGTTTCTGAGAGCTGCAAGTCCCCATGACACAGACTGGTTATCCTCCTGATTGCTGGTCTGTGCTGTAGCTGTGAATAAGGCTGCAATAATTTTCCCTTTAGTTAGGTTGGTATGCCACAGTCCTTTGGCTTGGCGCATCTCAGCCAACTGGTTCCTTGCCAGTTTGCCATAATCCTTTGCTGACATCCTTGTCTGCTCTCCATGGCTAGCTAAGTTAACAAAAAGTTTGTTTGTTTGTGTCTTTCGGCTTTTCCCGGTTAGGGGTCGCCACAGCAGAACTCCGGTCCGCTAATGATTGGCAGTAGAGTTTTACGTTCTGGCTTGCCGGGCCTAACACACAACCTTCAACGAAGGAACGCCCATTCACGCATGTCGTCAAATAAATAAAACTACCATGTGGCTGAATTAAGAGTACAAACACCTTCTTTAGTGACCACTGCTTACAGGCTACATGAGTTCAATATCCACACCACTGCTCAACAGTGTGTGAGCATGTGATGATCCCTCCACTGCCAACCAATCAATGTGATGCCCACCATTGCTACCAATATGTGATGGCCACTAATTTGTGTTGTCCCCATGCTGGGCCAGTAATCAAGGAGCCTGAATCCTCACCACTGACACTGGAGAGGGACATGCACTTGGAATACAAATAGATTCACTCAGTATTTCCAGATGCAGACCTCCCTGCATTAGGTACAGTTCCCCTTAAGAGCACACAGGGAACACACTCATTCCGGGGTCTGGATGTTTCTTTATCTGTCTCCTTCCAGGTCCCCAGTAAAACTCCCCACTGGTACAGCTGTAGGGTTAGGTTCTCAGCCAAAAACCCAGTGCTTTGTGTCTCTATCCCAAGAAGCTGACACACACACTCTCTAAGATTTAATTTTCACACACACCTGAGAAAGGCTGGCACAGATTATCCACTCTACCAGCTTTGCTCAGACTATAAGGTAGATTCCCCTGCCACCAGTCAGTTACTATAAGGTTCTTAAAAGGGTATCCAATTATACTGTGTATACTAGTGCAAATGGTAGTAGTTCACCAAGACGGCTAGGCCTTCTGGAGTGATGCACACAGTGCCAACAAATATATATAAGCACTCTCCAAGGTTTAATACTTTCTACAAGGACCAGCCACAGTAAAAGTTTTAAATATATTTAATAATAAGTAATAAAAGTACATGAACATACTGAATATATATTCACAATAAACCAAAGGATTCAGATCACAGGAAATACTGAAAAAAAAATTGATGGATAGACTCAGACAAATAAAGAAAAATAATATCTAAATTAAGCTTAACTATATTTGTGACCGAATCTAAGAGAATTTTACTGTTCCCTAGTTAAGTTACTTAACTACCGCAAGTCAAGATGCTGTGGGTGAGGGTCTTTCTAGTCAGGTTTCCCAAACAGAATACTCAGTACTCTGCGATTTATCTTTATAATATCTAAAATATAATTTCCAAGAGGGCTGGCAGAATGATCTCATTTGGTCACCTGACTCTAGGTTCTCACAGTATTCTCCTTTGAAGCTGAGACAGGAATTAGCACAGACGGCCACAATACACATCCAAATGTTGATGGCATTGCCTGGGGCCACCCCTGATTTCACTGAGCTAATGGATAAAGGCTCTCCCGCAGACCCAGTGTCTCTGGTCTGGTAGGATGCCTTTTAATGGTTTAACAGTTCATTTACATTTCCCTTATTTTTCTTAAAGTTAACCTCTGCTGTGCCAGTATCCTCTAGTAAAACATACATTTAATTCAGCTAAAATAATACATGCACATTTCTCTTCATTTCAGCAGGGTGTACTGTTGATGCACTCCAACACAAGCAAAACTCACAAATGCATTTTCATCACAAGCATCTGTACAAAATCAGTTTGATATACAAATGACATACAATTCTAATACATTTGTAACACAAGCATCTTATATAAATCAGTTTGATATTCAAAAGACATATCATTCTTTACAAAACTTCACCTGGCTCTGCTGGCACTTGCCCATATCATCACACCATGTATCTAAGGCCCCTCTTCACATTGTGTGCATTATGCACTGACTGATATCCTCAGGTTTCCTTTGATATTTCTGCAGTTTTTAGTGGCAAATTCCATATTCTTTGAATTCAGGTTGGTAAGAGCTTGTTTCTGATTGTCACTCAGGTCTGGTCATTCCTTTTCTTGGCTTACTTGTACTCTATTTTATGGTGAAGTGTGGTCAGTGCAGTCATGCTTCCAACTCACTGCTTGTTTTAGGTGCCATTTTGTGCAGTCTTTTGATTTCTTGTTGGGATAAGAAAAAAAAAGCAGGAAATGTGTGTGTTGGGGGAGCATTTCCAGCCCAGAATATACATATTAAGTGCATGAATGGTTTAGTTGAGCATCTTTTTTTTTCTGAAGAGTCAGATTTGTGCAGCTTTCAAGCCATCCGCAATAAAGGAGCAAAAGAAACATTTGTAGCTGGAAAAACCCCAGGCTACCACTGCTGCTGCTGAGACCTTATATTGTGTTTCCCCTTGTACCTCCAGGGATCAGTCTTCCATGCAACTTAAGAGAAAGTCTGATTTTCATAAAGATTCTTTTTGTGCTGTTAAGAAGCTGAAAGCCATTGAAGTATCAAAATACATTATAGGCAATCAATGAAACATAAATTGTGGATACCAAAATGCTTTTTTTCACAACCCCAAAACAACTTTGAGCTTGTTCAAACCCCATTTTTATCCCCACCTCCAGTCAAGTAGAGGTACACAGCTCATAAAATCTGAAAGCATTAAGGATGTCTGGATAAAAGGATCAAGTATAGGAAGACAAAGAACTTAAACATTTTCCTAATGTCATGAATATGTAATCCTGACCTTATTCTCTCTCCTTGATTTGCTTTTATGTGTGTGATTTGAGCAGGTACAGACTATAGCATAAATCACAGATGTACTTGTGCAAGAAAAGCAATTTACCATTAATACTTAATGTATCAGATATACTATTCTGCAGTGGTGCAGCGGTAGCGTTGTTGCTCCACAGCAAGAGGTTCTCCCGTTCGATTCTCGGCTTGGGCTGGGAGTGCCTTCTGTGTGGAGTTTGCATGTCCTCCCCGCGGTCGAGGGGGCGTTCGAAAGACATGCGTTGAATGGGCGTGCCTTCGTTGAAGGTTGGGCATCAGGCTGGCAACTCGACACCATAAAAACAACTGCCAATCATTAGCGGAACGGAGTTCCGCTGTGGCGACCCCTAACCGAGAAAAGCCGAAAGACAAACAACAACAACTTAATGTATCAGAGATATACGTCAGCTTAAAAACATTGAACTTTGTTCATTAAGTAGTAACTTTCCTTACACGTAAAAGAAATCTTTTGGGAGGGATTTGAAAAAAGTCTCACCTATATTAAAACATCTCCAATATGAATAAAATAGGCCCTTAAGGTCAACAGAGGAGACAACTTATGATCAGACTGCAAAATATGACAAATTTTGAGAATTTTTTCTTTAAACATTATTAGAAAGTAAATTTGTCTACATTGTAACAAAAACAATCCAGCTTTTGAGATTCTAACATGGGATATTGAGGCCATAGCAACTCCCGGAGAAGAAGGGTTTTGGCAGAATATCCAGGGGTACTGTGGGCTTCCTTCAGGAGGACAACATATTCTCTGAGATCTTAACTGGCTGCTTCTCTCTGGAGGCTCAGGGATAATATGTCCCTCCCCCTGTCCGCATGTCACATCTTCACATGTGACATGCTCATTTCATTCTGGTCTACTCCCCCTCCCAGATGTCCCAGTCAGTCAAAGAACTGCAGTCAATATGGGATCTTAAAGTCTGCTTCTAAAAATAACCATCCAGGAAGTCCTACCAGTCAAGAAAGAGGTAAGCTTTTACTCAATTTTTTTTTGTACCAAAAAATACAAAGGATCTCAGGTCCATCCTTGACTTGAGTGGCCTAAATTGATACATTGTCAAGGATCCCTTTTGAAAGATTATGGTGCAGCCAATCCTTCCTTATTTGCCTAAAGATATACTCTTTGGACCACCAGGATGCATACCTGCACGTAAGCATACCTAGGAGTCATGGAAGTACCTTCAATTCAAGATAAATGCCAATAATTTTTCAGTTCTGAACACTTCTATTTGGTCTTACCAAAGCCATCGTGGAGTTCATTAAATGCATGTTCATTGTGGCAAAGACTCTCAGGCTGCAGGGATCCTCGATAGTTCCTTACTTGGATGACTGGCACATAGCAGTCCCAGCTCTGGAAAGTCTGGTTGCCTTCAGGGATTTACTTCTATGGGTATTTCAGTCATTGGGCATAATAAATAGTGAACTTTGCAAAGTCTCAGCATATACCCATATATATCAGTGCCTTCATATAATGCACACTGGTCCCCGTGGCTTACTGAAACTTTATTCTATCAGACAAGAATTCTGGCCATCAAATCTGCAGCTTTTCGGTTAGTCCAAGGGACACGGTTCCGGCAGCTCTCTGTGTTTGAGCCTAATGAAATCCACACCATTCATAATAACTCATGCTAGATTCCACATGAGAGTTCTTCAGTGGACTGTCAAAGTTCAGTGAGACCAGTCTTTAGATCCATCAGGATATCCAGGAAGTGCAGATTATCTGGTATGGTGGGCTCATGAGTCTAATTTCTCTGTGTCTTTCTTGGAGCAGACCATTCAAAGCCCCTATTCCACTTGATTCTGACTTCAGATGCATCCGCTGTAGGGCAGAGGGGGCATTATATGAAGCAAAAGGTATAAGGCAGATGGTCAGCAAATGAGGCAAATGGTAGAGGGGAATCATTTGTATCATCTAATCTAAAGTACCTGGTCAACCAATGGGGCAAGTCTGCACATTCATATTCTGGAGAGGAGGGTCAGCTGTCTCTCTTTACAGGTATTTCAGGAATCATGTCAGTTGAACAAGTTACAGGGGGTTCAGAGAACTGGAGAATTGAGAGAGTTCTAAGTTGTTTTATTTATTTATTTATTTTTACTATAATTCTATTATTCTTCTCCAGGGAGCAGTTTATTTCTACATGGTACTGTGGGAATTTTAATTTTTATTTTTAACAGTTAACAGTTTCCACTTAACTTTTAATCACTTCTACCCTTAGTGGGTGTGCAGAGACATTCAATTTACAATGGGAACACTGATTGATCTGTCCAATCTTCATGCTGCTTGCTTTTGATTAATAAAAAGTTTATTTAGTAAAAAAAAAAGTTGTATTCCTTTCAAAATGAAGTGACCCATAATGAAAATGATATTATCTATATTTTTTCAGTATCACTATTTCTGATAATGAAGAAATGGTGTTACATGTGTGCTGCTATGTTTTTTATGATGTGGTGTATAAAAAATAGTAATAATATAAGCTGATTCAAACATATGGAATACTTTCTTTTGTACTTGTTTAAAAATAAGTGTGCAGTACTTAGCTGGAGAGACTATATTGCATATTACTGACATTTCTTAATGCCAGCACCAAAGGAATGCTAGGAATCATTTCTATTGAGTGCTCGATTTACAATAAGCACATTGAATGGGAGGGTCTATATTATAAACCTGAAAGCTGAATTTAGTGAATCTGAGTTCATCGACACATAAAGGTCGATGACTGACATGAGCGAGCACTGTAAACGCCGAATGAGAGAACGCCGAACATGATACCGGAAGCAACAGCACCATACAGGTAAGATAAACCCAACCCAAAAAACCTAAAGTAAAACACTTTTAAAACTTTTTGCAGGGGGGCAAGCCCCCCTACACTCCCCACACCCCCCTACTTAAATATACCAACTCCGAGACCGCTCTACTGTGGGGAAAAGGATTTACTTCCTCATCCCCACGATCACCCTGCTAGCCAAGGAAATCCATCCGGCGTTCTCCATTTCGGCGTTTACGGTGTTCGCTTATTTTGTACATTGACCTTTATGTGTCGATGTACACAGATTCACTGAATTCGGCTTTCGGGTTTCTGATATGGACCCTGATTGGGTTCTCCAATCAGCATGCACAATTGTGAGTAGAAAAGACCCTTTATTGTATAATTATTTTTATGCCCATTTACATAAATCTATCGACCTGGCAGCCCCTTCCAAAAGCAAATTTGGCAGTAAATTCAAAAATAGACCATTGGGTGACCCGTCGATATAAACAAATTGTAGAACAGAAGGAAGAATCTCCTTAAACTACCTTGTAGGTGACACAATCCTACAGCATCATAACTGTATTAAAAACCTCAATAAGAAATTGAAAGCAACTATAAAGACCAGCAAAACATTATACAAATTAAGACTAGCAATTGAATCAAAGGACAAGTCCTTCTTCAGTTATGTCAAAAAACTAAGAAATAACTCTTAATGCTGCTCAAAACATTTCCACAGTGGGCCTTCCAGTGAAACAAACCATCCCTAAATCATTCCCCTACTGGTGTCAGTAAGAAACATGTTCTTAAAATACTCTCAAAGATCAAGAGCAATTCCTGCATGGGCCCAGACAACATAGCAGGTTGTCTAATAAACCGTGTTAAATGTGCCCTCACTGATACGTCTTCAAATTGTTTAGCCTAGCATTACTGTAAGTTGTCTCTGAATCTTGGTGCTCTGCTGTAGTAATGCCCCTCCATAAGGGCAGACCCATCTCGGGGCCTAGGAACTACGGACCCATCAGCCTTATGAGTATTATCTGGAATGCATCATCACTGGCCTCATAAATCATGACATCAGAAATCTGACTAAGTTTAACTCACTGCAATTCAGCTTTGTAAAGTACAGGTCCTGCCTGCTAAATCTTGTCAGCTTCTTTGAGAAGGTCATTCAGGTATATGACAGTGGTATACCATCCAGTTGCCTGCCTTGATCTGGCCAAGCCATTCGATACCATAATGCATAATGCAATTGTTTGTAAGATGATGACATTAAACATAAATCCTTATGTGGTAAGATGGATTGCCAGCAGGCTTAAGGATAGATCACACATCAGAGGAGTTGTGGCATAGAGAGATAAAGCCCTAACTATGGCCTAGGCATCCTGGGTTCGATTAGCAGTTCAAACGTCTGAGGCACTGGAAAGGAGGAAGGGAGGGATTGTTTTTTTTCTAGGTGTTCCCAGTGCGAAGGAGTAGTCCATAGAGGGGAGTAGTCTTCGAATATAACAGGTGTACACAGGAGAGGGGGAATAGTAAGAGATAAGTCAGAAATGAAAAAAAAAACCTCAGTGGAAGTAGTCAACAGCACAATCCCCCAGGATACCCTTAGGTTCCTCACCAGCTCCAGCCTTAGCATGGAGATAGTCCTGGATCATTAGATGAGGATGGGAGACACAATGATGGAAGGGATGCACTGACGTAGCCAGAAAGAATGAAGTAAAAGGGGGAAAAAAAAGGATAGAATGCACATTGTTAGAATGGGTGATGCCTCCTCAGGCAGAGAGAAGGTGACCAGTGCTGTCCGCCATGAAGGTCTGTATAGGGCTCCTTCTTCTTTGATATCTATTTTTTGAACCTTCAAACTGATAACAGTGATCATAGGAGAATACTAGGCTATTGACCTGGGGGTCATTTCAAGCCTAGCTGTTTCATCCCAATATAATGCCATAGAAATATTAGTTAATACCCAAGATTACATTTAGTAATGATTGCCCATGTCCAAGAGTGTTGTGGGTGCTATTCCTAGTAAGAATTTACAGTGCCCCATCCACTCATCCAGGTTCCTCTTGAACAGCATCATAGAGGTGCCATGTTTGACATGAACTGGTAGCCTTTTCAAAAATGCAGTAGTCATTGGGAGATAAATCTGTCCCACCAGCATGTCCTATTTAAGTTGCAGGCCATATTTAGGTCCCTGGAGTGGGTGGCCCTAGTCCTGTTTGATTTACGGATATGCAGCAAGTTCATTAGGTTTGGGTCTGAGATTGCTCTGTAAGCCAGGCATAAGTCTCCCCTAAGAAGTCTATATGATACAGAGTAAAGTAACAGGGACTTTAGTTGGTCTGTGATCTCTGGGTAACAAAATTAGCTGTTTACTGCAAGTTGTGTATAGTTGTCAAATCCCCTTTGGATACATATACCCTCAAAAAAGATCTAAACAAGAGCAATTCCTGGTGTGTAGAGAAAGGGTTCCAATGAATCACCAATAAATGTAATATCATCTCTTTCAGGAAACAGAAATACTCTGCATCATACTGCATTGAAAACATCCCATTACCATACAAACCACTGATCAGAGATCCGGACACTAGGTTGATAATTCCCTCATATTTAGCCATCACTTGGTGACTGTAGTTAGAAAATTCTTCAACTTTCTTGCCCAATTGCTGAAGGCATCTTTTCTAAAACCAAGGAAATCATTTCCCCATATTCTGCCCTAGTCAGGCCTATTATAGAATATAATGCACCTTTCCACAAGTACCTTGCCAGGCGCATTAAAAACTCAAACAAAAACACAGATGTTCCTAACAAAAAGGATCTCTGTTCTCAAAAACCTTAGCTATCAGGAGAGGCTACACCCCTTGTCCTTGTACTCAGTAACATATGGGTTCCTGAGGGGGTAACCTGTGCCTAGCTTACCATGATCTCAAGTAGCTAGAGCTTCTCAACAACCTTTTTATTGACAAGTCAAATTCTGCAGCCAATACCAGAGTCAAAGATCTCAGTCTTTATAAATGAATAAATAAAACTACATGGAGAAGAGATAGGTTCCTCATCAACATTTCCCCTTGCTGTGTAACAGACTCTCCATGCATGTCAAGCAATATGATTCTTTGTTATCTTTCAAATGTAGCTTAGACAACTGGATGAGTGTCATTAAATTTGTCCCAGGACTTACACAGGGTACCCTCCTTGAAAAGGTGGTAAAGTAAGAGGTTGGTGTTGGCAAGGTGCACATGACCTCTGCTCATACTTGCCTTGTGTATCCCAAGATCTTATATCTCTCTGCACATACCTATACTGTTCTCCTCACAGTAATTTCCTATAATGATATTCCTTCTAACTCCTATTTCTCCTGTCAAACTCTAAACTTTTCTACTCTTGGGACATCTCTGGGTCCTCTACATCTTCTACTAATTATAATCATATATTAACTTGGCAACATAAGTTTCCAGCTTTGTCTAGGCATTTTGTATCCACACAGAATGCACATTGTACATACATAATGTATGTAGCAGTTTGTTTGTTGCTGTCATTTTTTCTCTTTTGGTTGTAAAACATATACTGAGCTTGAAAATGATCCAGATGGATCGGTGCTCTAGCCCTGTCAACAAATACATAAACAAAAGCATAAAAAAAATGAGAGAAACCCAAGATTCTGTTCTTTGCCTGTCTTCTTCAACACCTCTGTTAGCCTTAGCTTTTTTAACCTTTTGTTCAAGCCAGCTGTAGTAACTACAGAGGGATTAAATTGATCAGTTACAGCATGAAGTTTTGCGAAAGAGTAGTGGAAGCTAGGTTAAGAAGGGACGTGATGATTAGTGATCAGCAGTATGGTTTAATGCCGGGAAAGAGCACTACAGATGCGATGTTTGCTCTGAGAGTGTTGATGGAGAAGTACAGAGAAGGTCAGAAGGAGTTGCATTGTGTTTTTGTAGACTTAGAGAAAGCATATGACAGGGTGCCAAGAGAGGAGTTGTGGTATTATATGAGGAAGTCGGGAGTGTCAGAGAAGTATGTAAGAGTGGTACAGGATATGTACGAGGGTAGTGTGACAGCGGTGAGGTCTGCGGTGGGAGTGATGGATGCATTTAAGGTGGGGGTGGGATTACATTAAGGATCAGCTCTGAGCCCTTTCTTATTCACAATGGTGATGGACAGGTTGACAGACAAGATCAGACTGGAGTCCCCGTGGACTATGATGTTTGCAGATGACATTGTGATCTGTAGTGAGAGTAGGGAAGAGGTGGAGGAGACCCTGGAGAGATGGTGATATACCCTAGAGAGAAGAGGAATGAAGGTCAGCAGGACTAAGACAGAATATATATGTGTGAATGAGAGGGAGGATAGAGGAATGGTGAGGATGCAAGGAGTAGAGGTGGCAAAGGTGGATGAGTTTAAATACTTGGGATCAATAGTTCAGAGTAATGGTGAGTGTGGAAGAGAGGTGAAGAAGAGAGTACAGGCAGGATGGAGTGGGTGGAGAAGATTGTCAGGAGTGATTTGTGACAGACGAGTACCAGTAAGAGTGAAAGGGAAAGTCTACAAGAGGGTAGTGAGACCAGCTATGTTATATGAGTTGGAGACAGTGGCATTGACAAAAAGGCAGGGGTTAGAGCTGGATGTGGCAGAGTTAAAGATGTTAAGATTTGCACTGGGTGTGACGAGGGTGGACAGGATTAGGAATAAGTATATTAGGGGGTCAGCCCAGGTTGGAAGGTTTGGAGACAAAGCCAGAGAGGCAATATTACATTGGTTTGGACATGTGCTGAGGAGGGATGCTGAGTATATTGGAAAAAATATGCTAAGGATGAAGCTACCAGGTAACAGGAAAAGAGGAAGGCCTAAGATAAGGTTTATGGATTTAGTGAGAGAGAACATGCAGGTGGTTGGTGTGACAGACTAAGATGCAGAGGACAGGAAGAAATGGAAACATATGATCCACTATGGCGACCCCTAACAGGAACAGCCAAAAGGAGATGATGATGTTCCAGCCACTAATACTGGATCACCCTACTCAAATGGCATGTAGGTTGAGTACAGTAGGGAAGCACTGTGCTGAGGCATGTTAAAGGAATGGCTACATGTATGCACCTGAATTAATACATACTTTTTTTCAAATTCTTCCAGGTTTGCAGATTTTACAAATGAAAAGCATAAGGCAACAAAATGCTGGTCACTGAGGAAAGGAAAATATAAAATAGGATAAATTATTTATTTTACTGCTATAAGAACCCCACTAAAACATAACCTTTGATGCTAACAGACAGCATCCATCTTAGCTGATGGTGTTAACATGTTAGTCAAGTGGGGACTTTGTGAAGAGCCTGAAGATAAAGTGCCTTTTTATTAAGGGTGTGTACATAATGGTGTGATCACATGAAAAAATGAACTTAATGGCTGCCTACACAAAGGATGTGAACATAAGGGTGCACAGCGTGGCAGCCAGTGCGCCTAAGATATGTATAGTACCCTAACTGCCTGCACACAAATAATGTACAGTGCAAGACTAGGTAGTAGGGCCATCTGTACACATGCAAGATTTGTGGTACAGGGACAGTCATGCCGCAGCACAAATTTTTAAGGGTGCTCTCTTGTGATCATCAGTGGTTTGGGTGTATGACAATATTATTGAGACACTAAAAGTGTAATGCAGAAACAGTCTGTGTACTCTTCACCGCTGTAGCATCACAGCCACTTATGACAGTAAACTGTCATCCTTGTAGTCCTACACCAATGCAGCATGTGTACCTCATTGTGCGCAGGATCGTGCAGCAGGGAGCACAAAACTAATTTATGAATGTATTCAGAGAATGGGATGTGGCAGACAGATGCAGAGACACACAGATGCACACATACACAAAGCATGTGCGCACACATACATGTACACTCACATGAATGTGCATGCACGCATGCATGTATACTTGTTGTAGAGCTTTGGAGACTGATATGTAGACCAAGGCATATAGAGCAATAAGATACATAATTAATTTGTATTTTGAACATTGTGTGTCCCATTGCTAACTCTACATCTGTAGCTCATGATGGCTCTATGCATACCCACAGCTCAACAGTAGTCCAACAGCACAACAGCTGTTCATTAGTAGTAACTGTACCAGGTTACAAGGAGGGATTATTCACATTGTCTGCAAGTTCTGTGGATGTGTATACAGATAGAACATTAATTGCCATAGTGTAAATACTGCCTCTCTAGATGATTTGGTCATATTGAGTAATGATGTGACACCTCCAACCCACGTAAAATGGGAAAAAAGGGGGTTGATGCCAGTGACATCGATGACTTGGATTTGTGTAACTCCACAACAGTTTTCACAGTCTATCTATATGCATGTCCATGTGTAGGGGCATTTAGTCTGTCTATGTGTGTGTGCATGTGTAGGGATGGGCCTCTCTGCATGTTTGGGGGGGTGGTGGCTTCTGATGAGCCTGATGCGTGCAGTGTTGCACTGATTGCTTTGCTGCAACACACACACACATACACACACACACATGCGTGTGCAGTAGTAGTTGTTTTAACCAAATCACATTTCGCTGAATCACAACTGACTGAATAAATTTGTCTGAAAACACATTTGACTAAATCACGATTAACTGAAAATGGTAAAGAAGCAGTGACTCATTGTGTTTGTTTTTTTCTTTCTTTTTTTTTTTTCCACAGCTGTTGTTTTATTACAGAATTAGTATATTTAAGAAAGGGGTGTGGGATTGCAAAAAGGAAGTTTTTATGGTATGTTTGGTGAAATAAAATATTTCAATCAAATGTGTTTATATGAATTGAGTTTTCAGTCAAATTTTTCAGTCAAAATAATTACAGTCATGTATATATAACATATATATGTGTGTGTGTTTATAAATATATACACATACTGTATATACTGATGTTACTGTAACCTTTAGCAGAACAACACTAACATTAACATTATAAGCACTCCATCTGTCTTTCTCTCTGTCTCTCTATCCACCTATCTGTATATGGGTACATGTCAAAACTGTGTTCGAAGTGTGTTTCATCAAAGCAAAATGATTGAAAATAGACTAGTCATTGTACAAAAGATTGAGAAAAACATTTATGCAGGGGATCAAGCTGTCCTGTACCCCTCGTTTTGCTAACTTAAGTTTATCACTTCTGAGATGGCACAGTACCAGAGAAAGCAGAAAAATCCCCTGGACTCTGGTATTCAGCACTCTCCCAGAAATACTAGTTTTCTGCTTGTTATTTTCAAAACGCATTGCGTTTGATAACTAGTCACAACAGCATACATTCAAAACGGATGACATTTGGCCAGCCTGAGAACTTCCATGTGTAATTTCATTAACATACTGTAACAGTAAAAGCAAAAATAAACAATTCAGTATGTGTGAGTTTGTATATATATATATATATATATATATATATATATATATATATATATATAAATATATAAATATATATGTATAAGCTCATAGGTATTGGATTGTTTATTTTTGCTTGCATTGTGGTGGCAACAGTACAAAATGCAATCAATTAGAACAGATAAATCATTTATAATGTTGAAACAGCAACACAAGCTGTGCCATAAAAGTTGACAGAAACAATATATGAAAAAATGTGTAGAATTGTTTAAGTTTTACATACAGTTCTTACAAGATACATCAAACGTCTGCCCATTTTTGTCTGTAGGACTACTCTGCACTCTTCTGCATGAGCTATACACTGAACATGTCCAGTTTAGTATGTAGTAACAAGCTTATAGTGCAGGGAGCACTGTTATTATGTTCAAAAGATGGAGAAATTAAAACCTAGTCCAGTCCCGCTATAGTAAGCCCCGACCTTAATGCTTAGAGGTGAATTTGTTGGCATCCATGTCTCGAACACATAATAAATGAGTTACGATCTGTGACTCGGTCATAATCCTCTGTTTCTGACGTGTTCATTTTATGCATGAAAACTATTCCTGCTAACTATATTTGGCTAGCTTGTGAAACCTGTATCAACATACAATCATTTATTTTAAACAAAAATCTTTGTAATTATATGCCATATGATACTTTTTAATTAAAGCTTTATTTCTTCCCACAGTCTATTTCCAGGCCATAATTTAAAAAAAAAAATTGTGACTCCTATGGCTTATTAAACTATATATAGTAGTTATCTATATAAGTGATTGCTGGGATTTAATGAAAAAGTGCAAGGTCTTGAAATTTGGTGGTTGTAGTGGGTGGAATGTAAAGAAAACTTATTTTTGTATGGTAACCCTGTGAAGGAGAGAGGGCAGCAAAAGGTGTCCGACTTAACATTACTCCCAGGCTGAATCACAAACTGTCTTGTGAAAGCACAGCTTAATCATATCAGAAAATGCTGGGATATAATTAGTGGAGTAGAAACATATATACAGAAGCACTCTTTCTTTTTTGTAAGACACAGGGAAGGCTAGATCTGGAGTACTGCATCCAGCCATTGTGGCTGTATATGGTAAGCAAAATTAGGCTGGTAGAAAGTGCACAAAGGAAAGTTACTGCATTACTAAGGGGGAGGACTGATTTGCATTGGCATACTATGAAACACAAGTTTTGCATCCAGGAAAGAAAAAAAGAGAGAATAGGAGTGGGATATGTCATGGGCATGGTTCTCTGTTAGAAGTGTGACACCTGATCCTGTGAGTCCTAACACTTTGAAAAATAAACTGCAATTCAGACAAGTAACAGAAAATTCCAAAATTCACTATTATACCTGCAAAGCATTTTTGAGGTGGGAGTCCATGATATGTGGTCCACCCCAGGTGGTTATATATACTAAGATAGTTGTACCTTGAAGCCGGGGGGGGGGGGGGGCACAATCTCTGACAGCATATATGTCCCCTTCTTTACACTGTTCTGCAAAGTCTAACGATCACAGTTACGTTACTCAGAATTCCAGTACAAATTATATGGACATTTGCTGATTTTTATGAGCATACCTGCCTGTATATCTGTATTTATGGATCATTTTATTTCTGCAGCACTTGAGATTTATATCAGATTTAGTGTGGAGTACAGGGTTCATTCTAGCTGGGTGATGTGACATGCTGAGAGTGGATGCAGTTTGAACCATTCTGAATGAAAAGTGTGCAGAATGCTAAGGTATTAGTTCTTGGCAGCTAACAATTGAAGATGTTACTTATTGGCTGCAGTTCATGCGCATTTGGAAAACTGTGTGAGACAGCCAGAGTGCAACTGGTGAAAATAGAAAAAAAAATTGTGTGTGTGTGTGTGTGTGTGGGGGGGGGGGTCAGATTAAGGAATGCTGTAAAAGGTTGAGGTGTGACTCATCCTCAGAAAATATAACATATAAACTCCATTAGGCTTTCTGATATTAAATAAGATACATGAGATTAAATGAAATCTGTGGAGGAGTTCAGTTTATTGACTATCCAAATATGATCTTATGAAACTGGGTTTTGTCAGCCTTTTTAATTGACTGTGGATGCTTGTAATCCTTCAGCATAAAAGCAGACTTCAAATTTTCACTGAGAGATGTATTTAAGTAGTCAACATGGTGTACCCTAGAAATTCTAAGTCACAGTTACTTAATATTTTTCTAGTTAAAAACATATTCCAGGACATAAAGCTTGTGGTAAAGCTGGACAGTGAATGGTTTCTAAGGAATATGAGAACCATACTCACCTAAGAAAGTGTTTATTTATGCTGGACACACCACCTGCAGAAGAGGACACTGCAGCAATGTATGGTAAGCAATGGCAATTGGTGTAAGAGACAAAAGTATTCAAAAAAAAAAAAACAAGTTGAATGTACAAGTTTACTTACACACAGAACTGTGTCTACAATAGTATCTGTGTGCCAGCAACATATTTCTAGATCTGTATAGTCACGAAAACTGGATGTGGAAATGTGACAGGTGGTTGCAGAAGGTTTTGCCCAAGCATCTGTGCATCTGGATTGCATCATTCTCACAACTGCTGTAGCCAGGTTTCTGCTACATTAGTAATACAGATTTGTGGTGGTGCTGCGGTAGCATTGTCGCCTCACAGTTAGACGTTGCCCATTCGATTCTCAGTTAGAGCGTCTTCTGTGTGTTGACATGCGTGAATGGGTGTTCCTTCGTTGAAGGTTGTGCGTTAGGCCCGGCAAGCCAGCACGTGAAAATCTACTGCCAATCATTAGTGGACCGGAGTTCCGCTGTGGCGACCCCTAACCGGGAAAAGCTGAAAGACACTTCTTCTGGTAATACAGATTTAGAAGTGGTCTAGTTTGCAAGCAGTGAAGAAGTCTAAGCCTTAAGCAGATGTCTGTACTTAATGAGTGGCTAAAACAGTGGATATGTCAGTTAAGTGGCACTGTAGTATATAGATTATGTGATAGTTGGTAACAAAAGTCTTTAAAGATTGCATTCTGATCGCACACTTGAGTGTGTGTGTGTCTGTGTGTGAATATTTATATGTGCATGTACACGCACGTATATGCATGAATATGTTTGTATGTGCATGGTTGTATGCATATGTGTGTGTGTGTGTGTGTGTGTGTGTGTGTGTGTGTGCGCGCATTTGGCATATTGACAGCAAGTGATAGTAGGGTGGTAATAAATGCAACACAGCATACCAGGATATTTATTGTTTGAGTGTTGGTGGATGCATGAACGTATTAATCAAGATGAACCCTTTCTATTCACAACCCAGATATACAATGTACATTAGTATAGAATATATAACAATCAAGGGGATCTTGTGCATGCATATTACATTCATAAACACCAGTTAGAATGAGTGTGATATCCTTTAGATGTGACATTAAACTGAGACCCCTATCTGCCTGAGTTGGTGGTAGCTCAGGTAGATGGAAAAGATCCTATGGCACTTATCGAAGAGAATAGGGGAAGGGTCCATGGAGCACTGGCAGTTTTCCCCCTAGTCAGTATAAATACCATCTCAGATCTCCCCTGAAAAGAGGCCTAGTGGGACTAACCCACTCAACAAAGTGTAAATAAATAAATAATAACGTATTCTTTGAAGTTCGTGTGTGAGATTATTCCTATTTAGGTATTAACTTTTCAGGTAGAATAGCCTGACTACATGACACAGAAAGATGGAACCATGACTGAAAGTCATGTTACTTGGGCTTGATTATTTTCCCCTGCACTGGAGCAGCCAGGCAGGGAGGGGAGCAGTGAAGGGGCATGGCCTGCACACCTCTTTGTGGGGATGGTGAAGGTTGCACACACTCTGCGACAGTCCCTATCAAAAGGATGAAAGACCACAACACTGGACTGCAAAACATCAAGACTGGAATGCCGAAAGTGCAAAATAACAAAGCCCAACAACAATGAAACCCAGAACAATGAACCAGGCTGGTGAGTTATTGTGTGAGATCACGGTACAGCTGTGTTTGGGGTCTTGCCCATTCTCAGCTGCAGTGCAGTCTTTGGATGTGGTACATATAATTAGCATGGGGTCTGGTGGGAGCATGCCCAATTGGGGTGCAGAGGGGCATGCCCCCAGAAAAGCATTTGTCTGTGATATTCTGCTCGTTTACCTTTGTGTGCAGGTCCGATGTTCTGGCATTCGTTGTTGTCTGATTTCATTATTTTGCACTTCTGGCATTACGGTCTTGCTGTCCTGCAGTTTAGTGTTGTGGTCTTTCATGCTTTTGATAGGGATCCCTCTGGGATATGGTAAACAGTGGGATTTCCCTAGTGAATGCTGGATAAGTCACCATTCATGCTTTGAGAAGTGCTGCTTGGAGGGAATGCCCCTTGCGAAAGTGAGAGGATGTTCTCTGTAGTCAGCCTATTGCACATCACTCCGCAACACATCACTGAATATGTGCAGGGAATAAGGCTACAAAACAGCAAAAATCTTGAACCACCTTTGGTGGTAATCTGATTGATGGCCTTTCCCACTTGACCTTACCCAAGTGATGAGGAATGAATGGCCCAGTTGACTGAGATGAGGCTGATGATTGACAGACAGTGGGAGAAAACATTTTTTCAAGTGGAATGCCTTTATTACATTTATTTCAGATACAGAAAAATGCATTATTCAATTGTAAATGCTCATCCTCCTTATGTAGTTAGTCATACACTTAAGGATATTTATGATGCTTTTGATGAATTTGGTGGTCTGATGACTGTTTATGATCCACTTATCAAAAGAGTGAGCTAAATACAACCATTGAAATTTTTAAAGGTTGGCTTAATTTAAGGGAAAGTAGTAATTTGTGTTCTTAGTTTTGCCAGGGTAGTCTGGTTGGTGGCAACAGTACTGTGAACTGGGAGAAAGAGAAAGTGTTTGGAAAGTTATTTACCTCCTCCCTTTCTGAATACTGTGTAGGTTTGTGTGCAAAATAAATTCAGAAGAGTTTCATCTACTGTTGTTAAGAGTGCACTGGAAACTAGTCCAGTGTAAGGTGCGTGACGTCTTGAGAACCAGGGAATTATAACTGATATACATATGTACATTGTAAAGCTTATCTGAGTGTGAGCAGTGTTGGCTATTACCTGCAGCTTAGCAGTGACCATTAATCATACAAGCTTAAGGTCATTTTCCCCTTTTATTAATCAGCTTGCAGTGGTATGGATCAAGAAACCATACCCTGCTTATCACACATTTTTGTTGGCGATAGGTGGGTTTTCTATAACAGTTCTCCACATTGGTAGTCAGTGGAGAGGATATATACTGGAATTTCATAGACTACAAAACATTTTTTTAATTTTTTTACAAAAAGTGTGCCCCCTTTGCAGAACAATATCTTACACAGCAGTTATTGTATTTTAGTTAGAGTAGTTAAGAAACATACATAAATGACTTGTGCAGAGTGTGAAAAAAATGAAGTTTTCACAGTTGATTAAACAGAGCAAAACAATTGAGTATATATGAGCAAGGATGTCTCAGTCCACCCAAAGTGGAGACAGCCTTCAGTGTAGTGACTGCAGGACATGCAACAAATCAAATCAGTCTATCCACCTCCCCCAAAATAAATATAGAATTAGAGCTGAAAACAGGATGCCTTGAAACAGCTGACTGAATAAAACAGCTTGAGGTGCAATGAGAACAGAAACAGAGAGAGGAGTGAGAAGAAAGACAGTGGGAGCCTGAGAAGGAGATGGAGCCCCTTCATCAAATGAGAGAAGAAACAGAGAGAAGAGTGAGAAGAAAGACAGTGGGAGCCTGAGAAGGAGATGGAGCCCCTTCATCAAATGAGAACAGAAACAGAGAGAAGAGTGAGAAGAAAGACAGTGGGAGCCTGAGAAGGAGATGGAGCCCCTTCATCAAATGAGAGAAGAAACAGAGAGAAGAGTGAGAAGAAAGACAGTGGGAGCCTGAGAAGGAGATGGAGCCCCTTCATCAAATGAGAGAAGAAACAGAGAGAAGAGTGAGAAGAAAGACAGTGGGAGCCTGAGAAGGAGATGGAGCCCTTCATCAAATGAGAGAAGAAACAGAGAGAAGAGTGAGAAGAAAGACAGTGGGAGCCTGAGAAGGAGATGGAGCCCCTTCATCAAATGAGAGAAGAAACAGAGAGAAGAGTGAGAAGAAAGACAGTGGGAGCCTGAGAAGGAGATGGAGCCCCTTCATCAAATGAGAGAAGAAACAGAGAGAAGAGTGAGAAGAAAGACAGTGGGAGCCTGAGAAGGAGATGGAGCCCCTTCATAAAAAAAAAAATTAGTTATGAAAATGAAAGCCACTCTGTCACTGCCAAAATCAGGGCTTAATTGTTCCCTCAGTATAAGGAGGTAGATGACTCTGAGGAGAGATTTTTTTTAGCTTTTTTGCTCTTTAAGTCACAATAAACATTAATTAATTAATTATTTACATTTGTTTACCGGGAAAATTTGACTGGACACAGGTCCTTTTTCAGCTGAGGCCCTGGGAGAAAAGCTCCACACAAAGAATACATTAAGGACAGAATTTAATAATAAAAAGTTAATAAAATTGATATAAATGCAGGTAAACAATGCCAGCAAAAGCAAACCTAATCAAAAACACCCTGGAAGAAGTTGCAAATCCGGTATCTCACAAAGAGAAATTCACAGAAGCAGACAGATAACGGAAAACTCAAAACGCTGATTTGTGTATAAATAAAGCAGTTTAATTGCAAATAAAACTTTCACCATAAGGCTTCCTCAGGTGAATACAATTCTTAAGAACCAGCGAAACACTTACATAGTAAATTAAAATCATATGACCAAATTAGACCAAATTAAAAGTTTAAGTAGAGGTTTTAAAGTAAAAGTCCCATTCAACCTTGGTGGTAAATGGGCTCTCATTCTAAGACTCCATTTCATTTCCTGTCAATAACTTAATATCTCTACCACGTAAAGGTAAAAACATCACCTTTAAAATCATAAACTGAAATCTATGATTTTCCCCTTGCTCTAAAATGTGTTTACATAATGCATTAGTAACAACTTTGCGTCTTATCTCACTCATATGATCAGCTATCCTGTCTTTTAATCTTCTATTTGTCATGCCTATGTAATATCCATCACGTTGTACAGTTCGCCATAAAAAAAATATTTATACAAGAATCAGCATTTTCATTGAGTTTTCTGGTTATCTGTCTGCTTCTGTGAATGCCATCAAAAGATAAAACATAAAATATGAGTTACAGTTACATGAAGGACAATGGATATACATGGAGTATACATTCACATATACATAGGAGCATTGGTTACATCTGTGATGGCACATATTAAAACATTAGTATAATAGTAACAGTCACAGCAATGATGTAGTTATAAAGCTTATTGGACATAACAGTTATGGCTGTAGACTGAGCCCGATATAAAGCCGTGTTTGGTGAGACGGCGGAAGCTGGTGTAGAGACTAGGAGGAAATAGTAGGGGAAGATTAAGGAGTGAGACAGTATACAGAGTAGGTAGTATTGATGGAATATATATAGAATATATATATATATATATATATATATATATATATATATATATATATATATAAAATGTTATGGAGTGTTGCAGTTATGATAAAAATCAAACACTGTTTAAACTTAATCCTGATGTTTATAGAAAAAGTATCAATGACATAGAAAAAAGGCAGAGGGCAGTGTTAGTGATTTCAGTGCAGAAGTAATGTACATTGGTATATGTGTCAGTGTCAGGTTACTATTTTTTGAAAAGTTTGAAGACGTTGTATTAAGAAGGGAAATGCTTAGTACTTTGTCAGAGTATATAGAGGCCTGATTAATGGCGCAGTAATGTAACACAATTGAGGCAATGGGAAAATGTATACCCTCTATCTATCCAGTGCAGTGAAGGGGGTACCTAGCACTATATAAAGGTATAAGACAATCCAAGGGCAGCCAAACCTTTACAGCAGGTTGTAGCAGTGGAAGTGTAGAACATTGGCTTGAATACACATTAAACTCTTCAATGAAAATGTTTCTATTTCTAATGTAACCAAATGGAGAACATATGATCTAAATGTATACAGTAACAGAATAGAGAACAAAAGCTAAATGAGGTAGCTAACTGAGGTAGTAACAGTAGTCGCAGGTTGTTTTAAAACTGCAGTATTTCAAATTATCCCATGGGTCTGTACCCTATACTAGTAAAGGACAAAAAAAATTGTTAAGAGAGATAATGCATAAGACGTAACTATCGTTAAGCCTGGAGTTGCTAAAGATGGGCATTAATTGCTCAGGCATAGTCTACTTTATTTAGGGCCCTGGGAGAGAGACACATTTTCAGGTACTGGGGTTCATTTGGAGTGGGGAGGTGACAGAAAGATGAGCTGCTGGCAATGTTTGATGATGTCCCAGCAAATATTCTAGTAAGTAGTAACTTTGTGAAGTTAGTGCATTCTGTTCAGGCAATTACTCAAACCACACACCGCCAGGTATGGAGACAATTACATGAGGAAGGTGGTAGTAGGAGACCTACAGCTCACATTTCCAGCAGGAACTGGTGATAAGGCTACTCTGAGAGGAAGCTAGGTTGGAGCAGGAAGCCTAAAGCTGACCCACAGATGTCACAATGTACTGGGCTGTCTCTGGAAAAAGTTACTTCAGCGGAATTAATGGTTGGTAGCAGTAAGTCTAAATCCAAGACACATTTTTCAAAAAATACTAGCTTTTTCTTAGAAGGGGATCTGAGACAGGTACAGCTCCCAGACTCCAGCCTCACATGAAATGGGGAGGTGGCCAGTTAGGCTGATAACCCTAAAGGTCAGAGAAAGTCTGTATACTGGGATAAAGGGTTACTGTACAGAGAATGTTCTCATGGAGGAATCCTGGAGGGAAAGGTAATATACCAGATGGTAGTCCCAAAGACCTACTGTAAGATACGTGTAGCCATAGCCAATAATATTCCTTTACAGGCCATTTAGGCATAAACCATACAAAAGGCAGCTTATTCAAATTTTTATTGAGCAGGCATTGCAAAGGATGTGAGCAGGTACTTCAAGAAGTATGAGCAGTGTAGAAAGGTTGGCAAGGTGGGGGACAAAGCTAAGTTTGCTATAGTGCTATTGGCTGTCATGAAGGGACTGTTGTAGAAGACAGGGGCAGTCATGAATATTTTGGGGGATCTTAGTACCTCAAGCACCACAGGAAAGAAGTATATTTTGATGGTAGTAATCATGCTACTGGCCAGCCTGAAGTGGTGGCAGAAAAGATAGCAAATGCTCACTTAGACATTTTCAGCAAGATGGCTAACTTCTTGTCAGACCTGATAATGTATTTGTGAAAATGCAGTGAAAAGCAGTTGGAACACTCCCTATCATCTTCAAGAAAACAGTTTGGTGGAGAGGTTCAAATCTGCACTTAACACCAAGCTAAGAGTGCTTGTGGTCGAGTTTAAATGGAGTGGACCAAGTACCTTCTCCCATCTCCTTTTTGATTACAAGAAAATATCCTAAGAGTCCACAAGCTTTTCATCATCTGAGACATTTTATGATTAGAGGGTAAGAGTTCTCTAGCCAATTTGTGATAAACTGGAGGGTGAATGAGATTCTCATGAGAAGTCTGTTGTGGGCGGTGTGTGTTGAATTTCAGGACTAAGCTTAGAGAGATCATGCTGTTGCACAGGAGCAACATATCATTTGGTTTGATAAGACAGCAATAGCCCAAGTGTGTACAACTAGGCAAAAGATAAGGCTACTTACTTCTGTTCTTCAGATTAAGCTCCAGGTTTGCTGTTTTGAGAAAGGTAAGTGTTGTTACATCTTATGCCTCTAACTTAACTTCATTTTTATTTTATATTACAACATCTACCATTTCCTTTATTAAAGCTTGCATTTCTTTACATTTATTTTATTTGCATTTATTTATTGGCAAAGTCTGTCTGGATCTAAGAGACCCATTTTCAGTGAATTCCAGGGAGAAAAGCTCCAACAACACATAAATACTGTTACATGCAAAAATAGGGCCTGGTTCAGAAAGATTACCATGAGGTGTACACACTGTGTACTACTTACGGTAACCATTTTCAATTCAAAGATAGCCCTACCATGGATGTTCATCGTGTTTCACTGTTGCAGTCATTACATTTGGGTAATCTGCTGGCAGGTTGCCCTCAGTCGGCCTGATTAACAAAGTCTTGGGTCCTGCATCGGTTGCTGTCCCTTTTTCCATGACGCCAGGTCGTTAGGGGTATAAAACATGCAGCCGATGCCATTACATCAGTCTTTCTTGCCGCATGGTGCCCGAAGCAGAAGCAGTTCACAAGTGCCGGTCAGCCGACTCCTGAAATTTTCATTTTCAAGTTTCAGAACCAAAGTCTTTAACTAAAAGCTAAATACCCCATTGGGGAAACTTTATCTTGCTCCTTACCAATGTCAGTAAAAGTTAATAATTGCATTACTTGTGTGAAGCAAATACCTCATAAGGATTTTCATTTGTACTATATTCCTTGCCTAGGCCCTGACCACAACGTACCTTGCTGTCGGTTGTGTGCATTATTTAATCGTTGCACTATCCATCGTTGGTACATTTTTGCTTCTAAATATTTCGGCTCTAGGTTTAATTATCCAGAAATTATGTCGGTTAGCCATCCGACAACCGGAATACTGAAAAAACACAAAGAAAAAGACAGAGACAGGCCGTCGAGGTCCAAAACTGCCGACGACACTTCTCCTAAGTCAGTCGCCAGTTTGCCAGTATTCAGTGAGGTGCTTTCGCAGCCCCTGATACCTGTTACTTCTGATTCGCAGACCTCTACTGAGACCCATTCAGAGTCCGGTATGCCGCGAGATGCTTCACATATGGAACCCATGGATGTCTCTACCTTGGATGGGTCCAGAGCCGCTGAGCAGGCACCGGCTTCTGAGGGTGTATTCAGGCCTACAGACTTGCATATTAAACCGACTCCAACTTCAGTACTAAGGCCTAAATCCTGATCTTTGTCTAATAAAACTATGCCCAGGCTGCATGTTCAGGCCCCTATGCCTAAAAAACAAATGATCAAAATGGCTGAAGATTTAGTTACTCTAATCAGGAGTAGTCAACCCCCCCCCCTCCAAGATGCCTAGGATTGAACTTGACTATGAATCTTCTGAACAGGACTCTGTTTCTTCTGACTCTACTAATGATCTGGATTTGTCCATACCTACTTATGAGGACTCTAATGCACAGGATTCCATTCCCTCTGCCTCTCCGCCTGAGGATTTCTCTTTTGGGGAAACTTTACATACCTTAAGGGAGCATTTCCACTGGGAAAGTCAGGATTTCTCTGAATCCAAAAAGAGGCTTAGGGATTTCCTTCTTCTTCCTCAGCATAGGTCTCTGGCTATACCTCCTGTACTAGACATTGTTGATGACATGTTTTTGGAATCCAGTATGGCCCCTGATTCCTTGCCTCCAGCCCCTAGCAAACCAGACAGGTATTACAGGATTCCTGAGACCCACAAATTCCTTTTCAAGAATCCCATTGCAGATCCTGAAACCATTTCTCAGGGGCCCAAGGGCATTAAGGCTTCTACTGCTAAAAATCCTACCCCTTCTGATAGAGATTCCAGGGTGCTGGATAGATGGGGTAAAAAGGTTTATACTTCTGCAACCTTAGCAATCAGGGCTTTAAACTGTCAATTCCATATGCTAAAATATCAACAGCTTATTATGGGACTGCTTAAACAGAAAATGATGTTGATTTCTGACTGTGTGGAGAATAAAGATTTACAGGATTTATTTCATTCAGCTGAACAAGTTGGAAAACATACTTTGCAATGTGGTTTTGATCCTTTAGAGGCCTCTTGCAGGGCTGCTGTTACTGAGTCTGTGCTTAGAAGGCATGCTTGGCTTAAGGAGCAATTTCTGCCTGATCATGTTAAAGCAAAACTTTTGGATGCTCCTTTACAGCAGGACTGCCTATTTGGCAATAAGGCTGAAGAAGTTCTAAAAAAGATGGAAGATAAAGCTAAATCTATGCAAACTGTGAAAGATTTCTTACAAATACTACCTCCTAGATTTAGTAGGCACTGGCCTACTAAGAACTGGTCCTTTCCAACTCCTTCCAGGGCCACTCCAGCCAAACCTAGACATTCCAAAAGAACCAGGTTTCAGTCCCAAGGGACTTTCAGAACTAAGCAATGGGGTGCTTCCACTTCCAAATCTGGAAACAACAAGGCACCACCCAATGGTAAACAATGTCAATGACTTCCCTTTAAAATTACCAATCACTTACCTCTTAGCCGCCCCTTTGGGGGGAAAACTGGCTCTTCATTCAAGCAACTGGCAACTTATAACCCAGGACAAATGGGTTTTAAATATAGTGTCCCAGGAATACAGATTTCATTTCCACACGCTGCCAACTCCAAGCGGGTGGCCAGACCTGCCCTCAAATCAGTGGGTAGAGGCTCAGAAACAAATACTTTCCCTCTTAAACAAGGGGACTGTTCAACTAGTATCAGAAAAGGAAAAAGGAGAAGGTTTCTACTCAAGGCTTTTCCTGGTACCCAGAAAAGACAACTCATGTCATCCTATCCTGGACCTGTCTATCCTAAACACCTTTTTGGTAATTCCAAAATTCAAGATGCTAACTCTTCACCAGTTGCTTCCTATGCTAGGCAAAGATGCCTGGTTGGCAATTCTAGATTTAAAAGAGGCTTACCTGCATATCCCAGTCAGGGAATCTTGCAGAAGATACCTCTGCTTCAAAACAGGCTACTTGCATTACCAGTTCTCTGCATTGCCCTTTGGCTTATCTACTGCGCCCAGGGTATTTACAAAGTGCCTGGCTCCAGTAATTGCATTTTGCAGGCAAAGAAATATTCAATATATATCCATACCTGGACAATTGTCTAAAACCAGGCCATTCTTCTAAAACATCTGGTGTTTGTAAAAAGAGTTCTAACTTGTCTAGGGTACACCATAAACAAAATGAAATCTCAACTGGTACCCTCTCAAAAAATTACATTCCTGGGTGAAAGCTTGAATACAACTGCCCAGATGGCTTTCCTTATGCCAGAAAAGCAAATTCATTTGGTAACTTACTTCAAACAGATGGCCATAAAAACCCTGCTATCTGCAAGGCAAATACTGCAAGCCTTGGGGTTCATGGTCTCCTGCATTCTTCTAATTCCATATGCAAGACTGCATATGAGGAAACTTCAGTGGTACTTAAAAAGTTTATGGAGTCAACATTTTGTCACAGCCTGGAAACAATGATTCCTATCATACCTTGCCTGCACCTAGAGTTCCTATGGTGGGCAGAGGCCTGCCACCAAAACAAGGGACTGCCATTCACACCACCCCCTGCCGCCCAAACCCTAACTACAGAAGCATTAGACTATGCATGGGGGGTTCATCTGGCAGGGAAGTGCATTCAGGGCAAATGGAGCCCAAATCAAATGCACCTTCATATCAATCGGTACAGAATGCGCTGACAGCCTTCAAGGACTACCTTCATCCAGGACAATTACTGATAAAGACGGACAACACCACAGTTATGTGGTACATAAACAAGCAGGGGGGCACACATTCCTACCCCCACTGCAGACTAGCCATGGCATTGTGGAACACGGCCTTGAGCTACCAAGTACAACTACAAGCCCAATTCCTGCAAGGAAAGCCGAATGTTCTGGCAGACAAACTAAGCAGAAATCTCATGGACCCACACGAATGGAAACTGGAACCACAGATTTTTCAAAATGTTAACACACAAATGGGGGAGCCCAGACAGATCTTTTTGCCTCACCCCAGAACTACCAGTTGGACAAATTTTGCACAATAACTCATCACAAAAAAGCCTGGAAAGTAGATGCTCTGTCCTTCAGCTGGAAAAACCTATCAGTCTATGCCTTTCCCCCTCTGCCTCTGCTCTCCAAAGTTCTACTAAAAGTCAAACACGACAAACCAAAAATGATTTTGATTGCTGACCTTTGATTGATAGCCTCGCCAACACTGGTACCCGCTCCTGTGCAGTGTGTCGCACATTTCACCGTGGCACCTGCTTCAGACACCTTCCTTACTGTCTCAGCAGGAGAACCAAATTTTGCACCCTCAGCTCCAAACATTGAATCTTGCAGCTTGGCTAATCACTTAAATTCACCCTTAGCATCCCTCAGCAAACCTGTGATGGATGTCATTTTGGAGGTGAGTAGACCTAGTACTAGAAAATCTTATGCTGACAAATGGAAAAGTTTCTGTGCCTGGAATCAATCTCAAGGGATGAGCACAGCAGTGCCCAAGTTACCTCAGATTTTGCTATACTTAACTGAGATGCTTCACAAGGGCCTGTCTTTTTCTTCCATAAAAATCCATGCCTCAGCCATTTCAGCACACTGCAACACAGAACCCCCCTCTTCTCTCATCCTCTTCTAAAGTAGTATCTCAGAGGGGCCAAAAACTTAAGATCACCCAGGAGAGCTCCAACCCCTGCCTGGGACCTTAACTTTGTATTGGAGAAACTCACTCTACCTCCTTTCAAGCCAGCTGCTATTGCAAACTTAAAATTTATTTACTGGAAAACAGCCTTCCTTTTAGCAATCACTTCAGCTAGAAGTATGTCTGAATTACAGGCCCTTATGGCAGTGGAGCCTTTCATCATCTTTCATGCGGACAGGGTGTCTCTCAGAACCGATCCATCATTCATGCCCAAAGTGGTATCCAGTGTGGCTCTTAATCAGTCCATTAATTTGCCAACTTTCTTTCCCAATCCACAGAACAAGGGGGAGCGGATTCTGCATTCATTGGATGTACACAGACAACTTAGATTCTACTTGGACATGACTAAATCTCAAAGAAAATCTGAACAACTGCTGGTAGCATTTGCTGCAGGGGCAGAGGGGAAGGCTATTTCAAAGCAAACCATTTCTAAACAGATAAGCCATTGTATTCATTTCTGTTATAAGCACCATGGAAAACATATTCCCCAGGGGATCAAATCTCATTCCACCAGGGCTGCAGCTACTTCAACAGCCTTGCTCAGAGGTGTTCCCACCAGGGATATTCTTGAAGCTGCTACCTGGAGTTCAGTTCATACTTACACCAAGCATTATCACTTACCTATTTTCTCTAAATCCAGATCTGGCTTCGCCACTGCTGTTTTGCAGGGCCTTATAGCTGGTCCTAATGCTGTATAAATCCATCCTCCCAACCATAGCTTTGGGAATCTACCTAAATGTAATGACTGCAACAGTGAAACATGATGAACATAGTACAGTTGTGTACACTTACCATAAATGTAGATGTTCGAGTGTATTCACTGTTGCAGTCCTGGTTACCCTCCCTCCAGCCCCCTGTTTTTCTCTTACTATACCTCTATTTTCATTTACTATGCTTAAAAGCCTTTTTGGTGTATTTGTTTTTCTTTGGCGGTATATTTTTGTGTTTTTAATTATATATATATATATATATATATATATATATATATATATGGTTCTACCTGACATAATCGAAACCCCAGAACACCGACAACGAAATTACCGACACCACATAACCGACAGTGCAAAAACACGAAACCTCACATGCCCGACAACGAAATAACCGACGGTACACAAACACGAAACCTCATACACTGCACACACCACAATAACAACAATCAACAAACAAAACACATCCCTGTCCAAAAACCACACACACAATACAAGCACACCAAAATCCCTACAAACCCACACTAAACCACACATACACAACTATCTACAACCCTAACCAAAACCCTAACCCTAAGGTCCGTCACTATCGCATACTCAGCTAACCCGCGCCCTAACCCTAACTCACTTAACCCACCCCTAACCCAAAGACTATCACTACCACACACTTACCTAACCCGTGCCCTAACCCTAACTCACTTAACCCGCCCCTAACCCAAAGACTATCACTACCGCACACTTACCTAACCCAGTCCCTAACCCTAACTCACTTAACCCACCTCTATCCCCACAGACCGTCAATATCCACACTTACCTTACTCGCACCCTAACGTCCGTCACTACCGCATACTTACACAGCCTTTTCCCATGTCGGCATCCTCGGCGTCGGTGTTTTCATCCATCGCGTCGGTCTTCTGCATTGTCGATCTTCTGGCGTTCGCGATTCACTTGTCGGTGTTTTCCGCTGTCGATGATGTCAGGTAGACCCATATATATATATATATATATATATATATATATATATATATATATTGCTCCCCATCTGGGGGGCACCTGACATCTGTGGCAAGAAAAACTGATGTAATGGCATTGGCTGCATGTTTTATACCCCTGACAACCTGACATCATCGAAGAAGGGACAGCAACTGATGCAGGACCCAAGACTTTGTTAATCAGGCCAACTGAGGGCAACCTGCCAGCAGATTACCCAAATGTAATGACTGCAACAGTGAATACACTTGAACATCTACATTTATGGTAAGTGTACACAACTGTACATTCTTTAGAATGAAGATGTGCACTATTGAGGTAGGCTGTGTTTGTGGTCATGCTAAATGCTAATGAGAAATTCTGGGGTGCAGCCTATGCTAATTAGAAAAGTGTTCTTCCCAAAAATGCCTTAGATAAGGCATTTACACAGTGAAAAGTAACATGGATGCTCATATTAATGAACATGGCCAAAAGCTTGTGTTCACCCATCATGGTAGAGGTAAGTGCCAGGGAGTCTGGCTGACAGGTACTGTTGGGTGTCTGTGTATGTGTGTAGGGGTGAAGCAATGTGCATGTGTGTGTGTGTGTGTGTGTGTGTGTGTGTGTGTGTGTGTGTGTGTTTGTTTGTTTGTCTCCATAGGAAGTTACAATAGGGGCTTAGTTTTAAGGGTAGGTAGGGTTAGTTTGTGTATGGGTGAATGTGTAAGTGTGTATCTCAGTGTGATCAAGGGCTGTGTGTTGGGGGGTATGTCACACCTTCATATTCCCCTCCACTTATGAGCAAATCCTGCAATATTGGATAGGTGGGATTACTAGATACCAGGGATTCTGTTTATATTGTGCCTTAAAGGCACTTGGAAAAAAAACAGGGAAGCAACACTGGACACCAGAGATAAGTATTTATAGCATATCTTAAAAGATATTTTACAGCATTAAAGACAGTGGCCAGTGGGAGCACTAAAAATCAGGGCTAGTGAAAAAAAAAACATTATTTCAGCATTTTTTGGAATTCCCAAAATCAATAAAGATATCTGTGACTTGAAATACAGACCTATTGTGTCAGCTAAGGGTTCAAAAACACACCCTTTAGTTGTTTTCATAGATAGAAAACGGAAACCATTATTTAACAACAAAACCCACCTCCTTAAAGATTTGTGGGATTTTTTGAGTGTGTTAACCCCTCAGTATGGTCTGAGAACATTGTTTTATTTGACAATAGAACTGGTAGACTTGTTCACCTCTTACCTAGAGTTGAGGGTTTGGAGCTATTTCATGAACGTTTAATGAAGTTCCTTCCTCAATTCTCAAGACATGCAGTTGATTATAGAGTTCATGACTATAGTTTTGGACAACAACTAAATTTTTTTCCAAAGGGGGATATGTCAAACAGCTGAGGGGTATAGCAGTGGGTGCAGTTTGTGCACCTATATGTTCAAATTTAGAATTACTTGAATGGGAGAAAGCCCATGTGTTTAATTCTGTATTTTTCAAATTGTATAAACTTTATTTGAGATACTTGGAAGATATTTTTATAATATGGGAAGGTCTGGATCACTGTGTTAAAGAGTTTGTGGATTATTTAAACAATTTTACTACCTTTTTGAAATTTACATAGAACTTTAATAGTAGCTGTATGAATTATTTAGATACCTATTTTATGGTGGATGACAAAGGATTTATTCTAAAATTTATCAAAAACCAACCTTTTGTCATTTTTACTTGCATTATAATGGTTCCCATCCTATGAGTTACAAAAAAAGGCTTAATAAAAGGGAAATTTTTCATGTGGCTTAATGACATCCAATAGAAATTTTGTCTATGAAGAGTTTAAGATTTTAGAAAAAAAATTCCTTAAGAGATGTTATCCCCTTAAATTTGTAAGCGACATTAGTGATTTGATTTTAAAAGAATTGAGAAACAAATACAAATACCTTCTTGGTGCTGGGATTGATGGAAATGAGATTAAAGAGATTGGGAATCACAGGGATACAATAATTTCCAAATGGAGTCATGATAGAGCCCTCATCTTGGAATATAATGAATGTATAAATAGGATTAAAGACATTATTAGTAAGAACCAGAATATTTTATTGGTTTGTCCCTCATTTCTAGATATTTTAAGACCCAGGCCAACATTTGTGTTCAAAAATGCTCTTAATTTTAAGCAGTTAATGGAATGCAGCAATAAAAATGAAAAAGTTGTCCCTGTAAGATTTGGGACAAGTAAATGTAATAGCTGTAGACAATGTGTCTGTATGTTAAAGAAGATAAGATTTGACTAGAGCATAGTGTCAAAAGTAGAATGAAGTTAGTGAAAGCTAATTGTAAAACTACAGGGGTGATATATATATATATATATATATATATATATATATATATATATATATATATATATATATATATATATATATATATATATATATAGTTATTTGCACAGGTTGCACAAGTTTTTATGTAGAGAAAAACTGAACATGCCCTGCAGAAAATGATTTATGAACACATGTATGACCTTACAACCAAGAATAACAAAAATATACTTTACAAGCATTCAATTAAATGTAAAGGAATATGGGGCTATAAATTTGGTAAACTTGAAGAGGTGGAGAAAGACCCTGGGGAGATTGAGAGTCAAGATTAGAGTTTAAAGAACTGTTATGGCAACTAAAATTAGAATCCATGACCCCCCCCCCAGTTTAAACAAAATAGTTTCCATCATCCCTTTGTTAAAACTGAGGGTGGCCATACTTTAAGTGCATTTTTTTATTTTTAAGCATTTGGTTCAAATATTTAAGGTTTAAGAGGGGGAATGTTGGGTTTCAATGTAGTTGTACAATATCATTATTCATGTAATTATGGATTTAAAAGAACATGTTTTTTTTTAAGAATGATTGGATATGAATTGAGTGTGCTGTCTTTTAAGTGTTGTTAAAAAGGAATTTGTTTTATTTTTATATTCATTTATTTTTAGGTAATTGATAGTATGTACATTTCATGTTATGATTCACTTCTGTATTTATTTAAAGAGAAATCACATGGTGTTGGATCTTTAAGAAAATGTTTTTTAAGGATGTGAGGTAATGGATTCAATATTCTGATATGCAGTTCCTGTTTCATGGAACCAACTAAAGTCTGGAATAATACAGATGAAGCTGGGCAAATACTCCAAATGTAACCAAATGACTACCAATCCATTGCTGCGAAAGATGTGTATACTGCACAAGTTTGTAACTTGTATTGATTTTTTATCTGTTTTACTGTGGATCTACTTTTACTGAAAAAGCACTCAAAAGACCTTAGAGATGCAAATTTAATCTTATGGCATCAATTCTTAATCAGAAATAAATCACATAATATAGATTATCTTCTTGCAAGAAATTGTTTAGAAAATAATAATTGGTTGACTATACAGTATTGTAAAAAAAATGTTGGTGCTAAAAACCAAAATCTCCATGGATTTTTAAATAAAACATATTTACGAGAGATACTTGAGTTTTTTTCAGAATCAATAGTAACTCATATAAGAATAAATCATATATATCAATAATTTATAAAATTATAAAAAAAGATTTTGGTTCCACATGTTCATTATTTTGGAATTACTCAACTAAGATTAATGAGAAGGCATTTTCTGATGATAATAAATGCTTAATTCTTAAATCTGTGGGAAAATCTACTTCTTCTCTTTATTGGAAAATATATACGTGGAGATTTCTTCACGGAGCTTTTTTAACTCCACATAAAGCTGCTTTAATATATAACTATGAGAAAATTAATTGTTGGAGGTGTAATGACGTCTCTAATGCAGATTGGCTTCATATGATATTGGATTGTAAAATAGAAATTCCTTTTTGGGTTGAATTTAGAAATTTTGCACAAGCTTTGTGGACAGATGATATTTCTAACTCCTTGATCATATTTAATGCTCCAGTTCCAGATTACATTCCTAGGGTGCAGGTGCCTCTCTTTTGTCCATTTTGCCTATAACAAGAAAAACATTCACAAAGAATTGGAAATGTAAAACAGCTCTTTATTTTACTGAATTTATTAATTTAAAGCAACCAAAGTACCGTATCTTGCTGGAAAATGGACTGCCACATTTAAAATAAAGACATTTTTATTTATTAAGCACTTTTTTCCACAAATAAGTGAACTTCATCAGAACAACTTTGCAAAGCCATTCCCCATGTTTATATAATACTCCATAGTAATTAATTAACTAATTAAAACAATTATTAAATCACACCATCATCTTAAAGCACAATGGGTCTTACATAAAACTTGTAATACTTATAAAATGACATATATACTTGTATTAACCTTTCTCTAAAACCATAAAATGTAAAAATAATTCAAGTACTTCAGTGATAAAAACACTTTCATATTCAGACTACAATCCACTTCTTAAAAATGCTCCTAATTAACTAATCGAGTCTTATATTTTAAAATTGGTAAAAGAAAGATATGATCATTAATCCCTGGTGCCCTAGATGCATTTAGCCTTAATTGCCACCTGGTCTCCTTTTCTTCCAGTAAATTTTTCACATCACCTCCCCTCAGGTTAACATTAATTTGTTCTAAAATGCTAAACTGAAATCTAGGGCATGTAGGTCTAAATATCAAGTGTTTATACAACACATTATTCTCACATTTTTTATTTATGTTATATATGTGTTCTTAAATAAATCTTAAAGCCCTGTTTTACCAATGTAAAATGCTGGACAGTCAAGGCACTTTGCTAAATAGACCACCCTTTTAGTCAAGCAATTACTACCTTTAAAAAATATCTTACTTTTAGTTAGGTTTTCCAGAATCAAGGACTCCACATCCAATATATAGGAACATTGTTTACAGGACCCACATTTGCTAGTTTTCCTACCCTCATCCTTGTTTACTGTTGTAATATTGGTATTTCCTTCAAACTTTGCCTTAAAGTTGAGCCCTGTTTTGTAAACAAAATTGGGAGTAGACCCCAAAATCTTAAGAATATCTGGGTTTACCCTTAAAATGTTCCAATTCTTGTTAAAATTTTCCTTAACGTTCCTTAGATGTGTACCATACTGCAGTATAACAGACCTTTCAAATTTACTGTTATCTGTCAACTCTTTCTGGGTATTAAGGGGGCTACCCAATAGTGGTTTATAATGATAACCCCATTGTGAGATAACCAATTCCTTAATTTCCCGTATAAGAGAATTGTGATGCCCTCTTTCTAAAAACATATTATCGATAACATCCATCTCATTAATTTAGCAAAAAATGTCTGTAAAAAAGAAATGTCAACTACGAAATTGAGAAGAGAACTTTGAAAATTACTCACAAGTTTAGATTCTGGTCAAATTAAGTGATTTACTTGATACATTTTAATGATTTAGTTTTCTATGTTTGATTTTGTTGTGGACATCTGTAAATAATTATGTTTATTCTTCTATTTATCTTTTAATAATTTTGTAGAATCTTTGTTTTAAAATTAATAAAAAATTGGGGTTTTTTTTAAGAAAAAAAAGCAGTCAGCCTGTTTTGCTTTCCTAATAAACGTGGATCTCCAATAGGATTTGTGCCATTTTATGGTATTTATTTTCTGAAAGTTTCAACTGTTTTTTTACCATTGAGGCTTTAGTGTTGTTCCCCTATTATCAAAGCTTCATGGTGTTTGTATTGTCTTGGTTATTGGTTCCTGGTTTTGAGATGCTGTATGCCAGTTTGTGGTTTAGATGTATAAAAGGCCTATTTTAGGATTTCAATTCCATTGACTATTCCCTTGTCTACAAGTCTCTGTTTAGCCTGTTGATGGGTAGCTATGATCTGTTTTCATAATTTCATAGCTTCTTTAGACTTAGAAGGTCGTGTTAAGCTGCCACACGTTGCATACAGGTCTGTACTGGGTCACTTACTATTCTCATAGACAGCATGCTAATAACGTATCTTAGTATTCTGAAAATAAAACACTTTACAGAGTACAAAAACAGAAGCGACATATCAGTTTAAAGCTTAAAATGTGCTTCTTTGGTTAAATTAGTTAACTCAATATAAGCATATCCTAGGTATTTGCAAATTGAAACTGATACTCTTTGCTGGTCCTCATATCATTTAAAAACTGTACGCATTTTGCATATCATGTAATGATGCACCTTCCTAATTGAGATTAATAGCACCAAAAGTAAAAGTGGTATCAGACAGCAAACTCCTCCATGGAATTTATTGACCATGGTTTGTGCCTTGAAACACTTTCTGAGGCACTACAAATAAATCAGTGCACACTCCCTTAGTGTAGGTATCATGCTGCTCTATTGAGTTTTTGTGCTTTTTATGTTCATCTCAGGCTAGTAGTTTCTCTTTAATTCAGTTGTTCTCCTTTCACCTCCAATATATTGTTCCCCAAAATTCTTTAAACCTCTCGCGTATTGTAAAGTCACCCTTTCATAGTCCTTATGTCTGATGATTTACTAGTTTCTGGTACTTTTCTAAATCTTACTTGTATTATAACCACATTATGATGTTACATCTTTAACATTAAGGTATTTCATTTAAATTTAACTAATCTGGCATGCCATCTGTATACAGAATATTATTAAAACTATACAGCCATAGACTGGCCCCAGAAGGATGAACCCCTGAACTATGCCCCAGGAGACTTGTGTAATGGTATCCTTGTGAGTATCTCATGAACCAGATAGGGAGGATGACCTCTAGCAGTGGATGCCAGTTCCCTCATCTTGGGAGGGGAGGATGCTTAGCCAGTAGCACTAGTAATACCTAGTGGTGACTGGTTGTATTGATCCCATGCAGAGGTAATTTCTGCATGCAGTTCACTGGGCAGACATCACCCTGCTGAGCTGGGAAATAGGAGGAGTGTGTATGCGACCATGCATGCATCCTCTCCATTACAAGGAAGTCTTGGAGAATCTATAGACAGGTTTGAGGATGGAAGGGTTGATTGCTTCACAGGACTTGCAGTTGGCCCACTCCTTACATATCATCTCTTCTCATTAGGGAATGGCTGAGCCATTTTGGCTGACTGGACAGGAGCAAATGAGCTAAGGGGTCTCAGCTAGACTAGCTATGCCTGGTTACCACCTCTGTGGAACAAATGGACCAATTGGGTGAAAATAGCGGATCCACTGGGTAGGTGTCCTGTGGAGGTAGGTGGATGGGAATTGTATTGTCATAGTCTGGTTGAGAATTTTATGCAATTTACATTGTACTAGATTATAAAAAAAAAACTTTTTTTCTGAGCATTATTTGTAGTATGATTGGAGAGTCTGTCTCCTTAGGACTCTACTGAAAATGAGACTTCCCATCGGGATATTCCCAGTTAACATGCAAAAACAAATAAATAATTTCCTCTTTTAGAAGCACCATGGCTATGATGTCCACTCCAGTGGTGGCCACCCCAGCATTAAATCTGCTATCCAACAATACTTATCTGTGGCTACCTAATTATTTTAATTTCACATGCCCTTTATCTATCCCAGCCTAAACTCTCGGAACCTATTTCCATTATTTACCCATAATCCCTCCTCATCTTTCTTTGTTGTGTCTTAACTGAATATCAGTGTGAAGTTTCACAATCAGTTGTAAATGTATACATATGAGATTTTCTGATGTTTGTATTGTGACATTTTGTTTACTATTATTGGGTAGTAAAACTGTAATCCACTTGGTTAAACAGTGTTATCTTTGTTATTACTCAGCTGGTTGAGGGTCTTTACTACACAAAGCACTTGGTCAGGGATTTAGCTAATAATTTATATTTTGTACTCAAACCTAATTGTGCTGCCCTCACCACCCTTGTATCATTTAAAAAATGTACTCAACCCTCAAAATGCTTCCCCTATACACTTCAGAAAATTATACACTATTGTCAGTTAGTTGATAATTATAACCATAAAAAAGGCTGGTTTTAGAAGCACATTCTTATTATGTAAGAATTATTTATATAGCACTATATAGCAGCCACTAATTTACCCCATTCTAAACATTCTGTGTTGCTTGATCCACAAAGTTTCTAATATATGTTCAGAAAAAAATGTACCGGCTTGAATACACTGAGCATGTCTAGCTTTATTAGAGCTACTTGCAAAGATGTGTGATTTCTTTACTTTGGTGCAGTTATTTAGACTTCAGATCTAGTATCATGCTTACAAAATACAAAATAAGACAGTTGTAACCCACAGGATATTAGATAGTATATGTGATTTGCCAGTAGGTAAGCCCTCAGACAAATTTATTGTGTTGGAATAGCTTTATGAGAAAGAGCACAGCAGTATAGAATTTATCATTTATGCATTACAATATTTGCTTTTACTGTTCATTTCCAGCTAAAGTGTCTTCTCTTGCACTCTGGATGTGCACCATATGCTTTTGTGGATTTTCACCAAGGGCTTCAGTTTCAATCCATATCCCAAAGATATGCTGATGATTGACCTGGGCTCATCCGAATTATTGCCTGTAGGGGTACATGCCGTTTTCTTATCAGAATGCGTGCCTGCATACTTATAGGTTCATAGGTTCATACTAGGCTATCTGCCCTAGGGCATTTATAAGCCTAGCCAGAGTGTGTGTGGCTTTCACCACCCCTTAGAATGAGAATACTATACCCATTAGTTTGCTGTGCCTCTGTCCAGCAGTGACACAGAGATGATTCCTGGGGTAAACCTACGATGTCCCATCCACTCGTCAAGATTTCTCTTGAACAGAGTCAGTGAGGGGCTCTGCCTCACATGGACTGGGATTCTGTTCCATAGTGTAGGGAGTCTCTGGGTGATGAATCTGTCCCTCCAGCACGTTCTATTTATATCCGTGTTGAGGTTTAAGTCTCTTGCTCTCATGGCTCTGGTGGATTTGGATTTTTTGAGGTGGAGCATATCCATTAATTCCGGGTTGGACATGGCCTTGTATGTCAGGCACAGATCACCTCTGAGCAGACGGTATGCGACTGATTAGAGCTGGAGTTTCTTCAGTAGGGCAGTGTATGACATATGTTTGAGCCCCTTTATCCTTTTGGTGAGGAACTTTTGGGGTCTTTCCAACTGCTGCAGGTGTCGGGTAAGGTACATTCCGAATGGGGTGTTGTACTCAATCATTGGTCTGATAAGTGAAGAGTACAGGGGTACAATGACCTCTCCTGATCTGGATGTGAATCCCTTCATGATCAGGTGGGCAATGTAGAAGGTCTTCCTAACCACTTTGGCAATGTGAGTGTCAAAAGAGAGGTTACTGTCAACTTGGGTCCCCAGGTCCCTGATAACTTCTTCCGTGTTTAATGGATTACCACCTATGTGGTAATTAGGGGTTACCTTGTTTCTATCCCAGACTAATTCTGTACTTTATGTCTGTTCTTTGCTAGAAAGTATTGAGCTCCCCTAAGACCCTGTATAGGATGGAGTTGCTATCTGGAAAAATGAATATCCTATATAATACTGTACAAACATAATGTGTTCATGATCTGGTTGTACAGGATTTTAAACTCCAGAAAATTCAGCTTTGATTTTACTTATTACACATGCAACTGACTGCTTTACATATTGCTGTTTTACTTAGAGATTCATCCTGCTGGTTAGTCACTAGATTGTCCCTTGCTTTTAAAAAGGCAGAGGAAACATCTAGCAAACAGCAAATTCTGGCAAAGAAGGCAACAGGTTAAAAAGCAAACATGTAAAACTATAAAGAAGTAATCCTCCAGAAGTTCTCCATACTGATCTGTCCTCCAACCTAGCAATTTTATATACAGAAATGAAATGATGGGATTTCTGAACTCAACTGGCTGGAACAGACTAATCACTGTGCCTTTATTATTCACTATGGAATTCATCTGATTAAGGTAAAACTGAAATATAAACCACTAAGATGTCATGAATGTATAAATGTATATAAGATTTCAGAACAGTTTGTGATGTGTCCAGATAATCAGGAGCTCTGTTATGCAAATGATAAGATAAAAGGGTATCCAAGAATGATGTAGGAGAGCAACTTGCCAGAAACAGAAGTCTTTATCTACAATGGGGCTTGAATTAGAAACTTAAAATCATTGGATGTGGTTTTATAATAGTATGTTGATTTTCCTTAAATTAAAACCAGATTATACACTCCCCAGTGGTAAATTTGTTGAAAGCCATAAGAAAATCACATTTTTCTCATTACTGAAAAATATAACAGGCATGTATGACTTACTATTTGTATTAAATGTGTAGCATCTGATTGTGTAACTTGCTAGGTTTCAAACTGGCTGTCAAACAATGTAATGTAACAAATGTAGTACTATTTATAAACTTGGCAAGGAGGAAAGAATAATTTGTCTCTAATTTCAGGTTGCACCATCATAAACACTTTATAATGCTGCTTAGCAACCACGGATGAAACACTTCAAGCTGCCTTTTGAATTAATTATGACTAAAATTTCGTAACTGCATAATAGGTCATGCTCTTCATTAAATGTATATGAATTAGAACACATCTATGATTTACCATACTAAACATTCAGCTTTGTAGCTGTTTTAGCAAAATGGTGTGTGTGGGTCTGTGTGTGTGTGTGTGCGTGCGTGTGTGTGTGTGTGTGTGTGTGTGTGTGTGTGTGTGTGTGTGTGTGTGTGTGTGTGTGTGCGTGCGCGTGTGTGTGTGTGTGTGTGTGTGTGTGTGTGTGTGTGTGTGTGTGTGTGTGTGTTTATATAAACATATCAGGTAACAATACATCTTATATAGAACTTGGTCCTTTTTTCTGTTATCTGAAAATGTAGTTAAATACTGTTTGATTTATGATGATTCTCCATGGACTAAAACTGAGCACCTTATTTTTCCTACCCTACTTCTAAATTAATACATCTTGATTTTTAATGCAACTGGAAGAGAAATGTTTTCCCGTTACTACCACAGTCTAGATTACAAATCACGTTTTCTTTAATTATCTGCATATATTCATAGTTATTGATGCTATTTAGCTGCAGACATGAATGTCATATAAACTACCCATCAGCAAATAATTGTGGATCTTTCATAGCAATCCAAAATAAAAATATACGATTGGCCAGCCTAAATCAGGTTTCTTTTGAGGAGACTTTTCTCATTTAAGTAATGATTGTGAGAAGATGCAATGTAAACAGTGTGGGGAGAAAGGACATACAGCAAATACGTGTGTGGTTGAAAACAGGTTGTGTTAAAAAAAAGAACACTGTTGGAGAGACTGTCAAGAGCAAATAGGAAGTAATGAAAAGAGAAAGGGAAGAAAACATACATGAGGAAGGACAACAAGAGGCTGAGGGAGATGTTGAACTATGCAGAAGAGGAAAAAATATGGAGGAGAAAAGGAGGAGAGAGTTTGCATGCAAGAAGAGAGATCAGGACAAGGGACTGACCCTAAGATATTTTTGAAGTTCTAGCCAGTGGAAATTATTTCTATATAAACTCAGAAAAATATTCAATTTGGAATGGTGAAAATAAGAACATTTAAAAATACCTTCCTTAAGTTTTAAAAGAAGGAAAAGCAGCAATTGTAGAGAACTTGTAATAAATATGAACTGTATTATTAGCATTATATGAAGGACAGGGATACTGCAATTGCATGCTAAATGTGATGTGGATGTTATTATGTTAGAGGATGTAAGATTCCTGACAAGTGAAGAAAGACTGCAAACAGAAAAATTGTGGGGTGAAAATGAATCATGGAACTTGGAGGTGAAAAGTTGTACTGGAGTGGCTGTGTTGTGTAAACAAATCAGAGAAAATATTAGGGGTAACATTTGAAAGGAAGGGAAGGTTAACTGTAGTTGATGTGGTGGAGAGAACAAATTTACAAAATGATAGCATTATATGTGTATGTAACTATCAGGGAAAGCGAGGATCTGTTTAATTAATTAATTATTAGACTGTGGTAGTTAACATGAAAATTATAATTATAGGATTTGTGATTTAAGGGAAGATGTAAAAAGAAAGGGAAGGATGTAAAAAATGCAGGAAGTGATAAAACGTGGTAAATTATATCTGTGGAACAAAAGTCAATGGATGTATGAGAGGGGACTTGGATCTGAACTTGATTATTTTGTATTATCAAAAGACATGGGAGTAGCAAATGGTGATACAGTCATGTCGGGTTTTTCAGACTAGCAATATGGATGGAGGTGATGGAAGATAGAGATTATATTAAAACAGGAAAGTGAATAAAAATTAAACAAGAAATTTAGGGGTGAAATTGGAGAATGGGAAGTATTACAGCTGTAGAATGATCATATAACAATGAAGAACTTCAATAAAGATTGGTTGGACTGGGTGGACTGAATTTAAAAAGGTATAAAAAGTTTTACTTTCAGTGGCAGGATGGTGTAAAAAAGAGAAAGAGAAGTATGGAAAATGTGTAGAAATGTATTAGAGAATGTAAAGAATAATATAAGAGAGTATTATGATATGGAAAAAATGGATAAAAGAAATGAAGAAAAAAATAAGGCATTACTGTTTAGGCAGATATATTATTTACAAGGAAAAAAGAGAAGAGGTATCTACATATTTTGGTAAAATAGTAAAGAAGGATATTAGTATAATGAGAGAGATGGAAATGTAAGAGGAGAGGTAATAACCACATGAGCAAATATGTAGAACAAAGCAACATCTTTCGGCTTTTCCCGGTTAGGGGTCGCCACAGTGAATCACCGGTCCGCAGATTGATTGGCAGTGGATTTCTATGGTGCCGAGTTGCCAGCCTGACTCCCAACCTTCATGGAGGGCACACCCACATGCACCTACCTCCATGGCTTTAAAGCTCACTCAGCTGCAGGGAGGACATGCAGACTCCACACAGAAGGAACTCCAGCCAAGAATCAAACCGAAGAACATCTTGCTGTGAGGCGACAATGCTAACCACTGCACCACATAACAATGGTAAATAAGAAAGAAAGACAGAAAATAACTTTCCAGAATAAGTTAAGTAAAAATTTGAAAAAGAAAGTATTATTAGTGAGTTGGATGAGGTACTTAAAGTAAATGTTGATTTGGAATCAAGCTGAGATGGTATAGGGTATAGAATGTACAATAAATTAACTGACAGGCAAAGAGGGTATTTTCTAAATGTATTGACTGAATGCTTGAAAGAAGGTTTTGTTTATGAAGGGTTATATAGTGGAATATTAAAATTTATATGGAAGAAAGATGAGAAGAATGAGATAAAAAAGTTGGAGACCCACCATGCTAAAAAACAGATTATATTTTTTATGGGAATAATAATGAGAATAATGGAAGGAATAATGAGGGATATTATGGAAGAAAGAATGCATAATATAAAAGGGAAAGGATGTCAGGGATTGTTATTGATTGTTAGAGAAGCTGTGGATAATGTTATGAGTAAAAGGAAGGATGTGAAACTTGTGATAGCTGATATTAGCAAGGCATTTGATACCGTAGAACATGATGCTTTATGGGATGTTATGGAGAAGCCTGGAATAGATAACAGAATTAGAAGTGTGTGTATTTCAGCATGTAAAACAGAGTGAGAGTGTTAGTGAATGGGTGGTTGAGTAAAGAAATATGCATGAAGTGTAGTACGAGACAAGGATTTCCCTTGAGTGGAATATTGTTTGCACTGGTAATGAATGCAATATTGAGTGAAGTAGCTTATAAAATGAAAGCTTCTAGATATGTGATGCAAAAGGAGGTGGTAATACTGGTAGTTTTAACACACTCAGATGATATAGTTGTAGTTGTTATGAATAAAATCCCAGATGAGGAAAGTATTGGTTTGTTTGAACAGATGTTTAAAGGAAATGGATATAATCTTGAATAAAGATAAATGTAAGGGTTTGGTACATTGGGGTGTGAATTTTTCAATGAATAGAGCATCTCTGCTAGGAATAAAATGTGGAAAAAATTACATTATTATGACACACAGAGAAGTGTTGATAAAAGAAATAGAGAAATATATCTTCTCTGGAGGATGTTTAGATTAACGTTCAGGAAAAAGGTAAGTTTGATATTGATTGGAAAAATAATGTGTATGTCAAATGTTTATATGATTCCAGTAAATATGAAAAGGAAATTCTGCTGCTGGTGTTTTCTTTCATATGGAGCCGAAGATTAAACCCAGTATAAAGGGGTGCATTTTATAGGAATGAAGATGAAGGAGATTGGGGTTAATAAATCCAGTTGTTTATTCTGCTTCTTTAAACATATTTAGAGCATTAAAATGGGTAAAGGAAGAGAATGAGAATTTAACAGTCAGAATGTTTAATTATAAGAACAAAAATTTGGGAGATGATGAGAATAAGAAAGAGAAAAATAATATGTGAATGAAAAAAATAAAAATGATCAAGAAAAATTCTACAATGGAAAATAAAATGAAGATATAGAGAAAGAAAACATAATGGAGTAGAATAATGTGATAAAACAATATAATTATGAAAAAACATGGGAAATATTACCAGAAGAGTAGAAGTGATTAAAGACCTTAAAGTAAGGAAAACGTGGTGTACCAAGATAGTAGAGTGTCAGGATTTCCTATGGAGACTGGTAATAAATGAGTTAGCATAAAGAAGAATATGCCATATAAAAAGAAATTTAAAATAGTGTGTGTATTTTGTGGGGATGAAGAAACAACAGAGCATGTCTTCTTCAAATGTAAATGAATGATGAAACTCTGGAAAAACTTGTGTGAAGAAATGTTTTTGAGAATATATATATGTATATATATATATATATATATATATATATATATATATATATATTGGAGCTCTTCATTTGATCAAAATTTCAAATGTTCGACACCCATATGGCCGACACCATATGACTGAACATTTGAAAGGCCGACAAATGATAGCGGAGATCCCGGTACAGTGTGGAACTGGAAGATTCCCCTTTCCTGCACTGTAGTGCGATCTCGGAGTGAGAATATTTAAGTAGCTGGGATGTGGGGGTGCAGGGGGGCTTGCCCCCCTGCCCAACACTGTTTGTAGTAGTTTGCACTACTATTTCAGGTTGTCGGCATTTCAAACTGTCGGCCATATGGTGTTAGCCATATGGATGCTGGCATTTTGAAATGTCAGCAATCTGAAGTAGACCCATATATATATATATATATATATATATATATATATATATATATATATATATATATGTGTGTGTGTGTGTGTGTGAATATGATTATGTATGGATAGTATAAAAATAGGAAAGAATATGTGAATAGGGTAGATAATTTATTTATGTATTATGGGTTATTTGGAATGAAAGATTTTTAAAAGATTTTATAAAATTTTGTTTAATGGGAAATGGATTTTGACTATTTTGATATTGTGAAAAGAAAGATTATGGTTTTGGAAGAAGGAGTGGGAATTAGTTATGAAAGAATAACAATGATGATGTTATAAGAACAATGATGAATAGTAGTAACAGAAATATTATTGTATTATTTATTTTATTTTACATTTGTTGACCAGGAAAGCCCACTGGACACAGGTCCTTTTTTGGTTGAGGCCCAGGGAGAAAAGTTCCACAGCTAAGGTACAAGTACAATTATATAAAGTAGATACAAATTGAAATCAAATTAATATTTACAATAATATTACATCAATGACATAAAGTGTCTATTAAAGTGACGTTATGTACTAGATGTAGATATGGCAACCAATTACAGTGTGAGCTTAGTATGACTTGCAATGAACAATATACACCACAGAGATGGAGAAGGTGAGAGAGAGAGAAACCAGTTGATAAAAGGTCCTGGTTAAGGTGTATATAGGAAGAAGCAGTTGAGGTTATAGTAAATACAGAAAGTAGCAGTGTAGTAGTTTAGGGAGTTATATAATCACAGGTCAGAGGAGTTTTTCCCGGTTAGATTTTAGTTATTAGTACAGTATTACAGAATACTTAGTATTACAGAATATTTAGTATTGCAGAAAGAGCTGAGTCCAAGTTTGAGAAGGATGGGCTTAGTAGTTTGGTAGTTTAGTTCATGCAGTGTCTTAGTTAGCTTTAGAATTATAGGGCAGGTTAACCAGGTCTGGTACAGGAGCATAGCCATGTATCAGCCAGGTAAGTTTTCAGCATGTTTAAATTGTGTTAAGGAAGATTGGGATACTATGTTATGTGGGACTGAGTCCCATTGTTTGGATGTAAAGCTGGAGAAGAGGGAATCACCGGCTGCATTTTTGGCTTTTGTTACTTATAGTAGTTGACTGTTACTTGAACGGAGTGATCTATTATTTGTGTATGGCAGTATTAAGTTTTGCAGGCTGGGGGTTTTATCAAGTTGGTGAAGGAGTTTATGAGCAAAGATCAGTTGATTATAAAGGAGTAAATGTGGAAGCTCAAGCCAATTGAGTTGTTTAAGGGCTGAGCAATGATGTGACCTGAAGGGAGAGTCAGTGGCAAACTTGGCTATTTATCATAGCAGGAATTGAGTTTGTTGGTTTTAGTGTTTTTCAAATTTGTAAGTATAGGGGAGGCATAGAGTAGGGTAGATATAAGATGGGTATGTGCAATGGTGGACTTTGTGTGTTTAGTAAGGAATTGCTTATTTCTGTAGCGAAGACTTATTTTTTATGGGCTTTTTTATGGTCTGGGAAATATGAATGTCAGATTTCATATTACAGTCAATCTCGACACCCAGAAGTTTGGTGTGAGATACAGGAGAAATGATAATTTTGTTTTTGGGCATAATATTGAAGCGGGGATTAGCTGAGGTAGATTTTGTTGGGTTAACTAGAAGAAGTTTGGTTTCATTTTGGTTTATAATTAGACTGGACTTAGTAAGCCGTGCTTCAACTGATAGAAATGATTCTTGTATGATTGACTGTAGCTCATGAAGGACGGAGGCAGAGCAGATTAAGGTAGCATCATCTGCATATTGGATAACGGAGGCATGAAGAGAGGAAGTATGTAATTTGTTGGTGGAGTGAAAAAAGTAGTGATCCTAGATTGGAGCCTTGGGGAACCCCCCCCCCCCTTGTAACTGGAATGAGAGGGGAGAGGTCTTTCTGCCACTGGACTGCTTGTTGGTGACCTGATAAGTAGTTTTGGAACCAAGAGACAGAGTGCTGACTGATGTTAAATTCAGACAGAAGTTGAATAAGTTTACTATGTCATACTATGTCAAAGGCCTTGGAAAGGTCCAGAAAGGTGGCAGATACAAATTTGCCATTATTTCTGTGATGGTTAACAATATTGGTGAAGGCCATTAATGCAGTTGTGCTACTGTGGGAGGGACGAAAGCCATGCTGGGTGTTGGTTAGGAGTTTGTGTGTGTGTAGGTGAGCCATAATTTGTTTATATATGCATCTTTCAAGGATTTTGGATAGGGGAAATAGAATGGCTATTGGGCGATAATTGGTTAATTCTGTAGAATTGTCTCCTTTGTGTAGGGGTATTATGTGGGAAATTTTCCAGATATCAGGGACTTATGTTTGGAGAAGGATCTGTTGATAAGGATGGTTACAGGGAATGCTATTGCATCGGCAGCAATCTGTAGAAATTCTGCTGGAAGTTGGTCTGTGGCTAGGGTTGTGGGTTTTAGTTTTTTTAGTATTTTTTTATGCAGGTGGTGCGGACTGGCTTGAATGTAAAGGGGGAGTTATTACTGAGTGTATTAGGTGGTTCAGAGGAGGAGCTGTTAATTGTATTAGGTGGTTCAGTGGGGGAGTTTTGAAGGTTGGACAAGGATATTATGGTTTCTGTAAAAAATTTGTTGAACTGGGTAGCTATGTTATCCGTGGTTTTGTTGGTTGATGAGGATGGTGTGGTGGATTTTTCTGGGTGGAAGGTATTATTTATGGCTGCCCAAAACTTTTGTGGGTTGTTTTGGTGATTCACTTGCATATTTTGATTGTAATTAATTCTGTCTTGTTTAACTGATTTTTTTGCTTTGTTCCAGAGCTCTAAGTAGGATTGTCTGGATGCTTGGGACCTGATAGAATGCCACAGGCTTTGTCTCTATTTATTAGTAGTGACCTTGTTTCTTTAGTTAGCCAAGGAGCAATCTTTGATTTGATTCTGATGGTTCTAGGGGGTGCATGTATGTTCAAATAATTGAAGTGTTTCATATGGGGGGAGTAACTTTAGGGGAGTCCAATTACAGGTTTGTAATGCTGATAAGAAGTTGGTGTTTTTTTGTTTCTTATTAGCTGATAAGTAGATTGTTTGTTATAGTGAGACTGATGCCTTAGTAAGAAGGTTGGTTGATGGTCTGGGAGACAACCAGATTTAAAGACGTGACTAGGTTTATTTATCAGTATCAAATCAATGATTGATTCTTTTTTGGTTGCCTTGTCTATTCTAGTAGGTGATTGGATGAGTTGGGTAAATCCATTTAAGGTATGTATATATGTGCCTGTAAATTTTGTAAATAATGTTTTTTTATGTTGTGTTCAGGTGTTGTGGAATTCTTTATATCTTTCAGATCCACCTGAGCTACCACCAACTCAAGTAGATAGGACCTTAGTTTAACATTAAATGCAGCACCCTCCTAATAGTACACCTCAGTGTCAGCAATCCAATCCCCTGGAGTGGGAATAGAACTCACAGCCTTCTGGTCTTCTAGCACCAAAGGAAAACATGCCACCTGTTGTATTACTGATAGTGCTGTATCCTATCCAGCATGTGCTATGTTCTGAACAATTACCGAATACAGGTATACATATAAAATGACTGTTGCCATTTTTGCCATTGGAGAAACCAGTTGTAATTTATACTTACAACCTGCACTCAGTAATGGTGAACTGCTACCAGATTCTTTCAGCCTTGCCTATAGTACTAAAAGTAGAATAAACCCAATGGCTGGCAGTAATTTAAAAATAAATAAATATACACAATGGTGCAAATGTTTCCACAGTGGTACAAACATACAAAATTAATATCCAGGAACAAACAAATCCAGTACTCAAAATAGTAGCCAAAAAGTAGGCTTTATGAGGCCACTGACATTTAAAATTCTAAACCAGTTTCACCAGTCAAGATTCATTAGTGTGATCTACTTCCTTAATACACTAAAATCAACTGTTTAGATAGGCTAACACTTGTATGACATGATCTCTGATCCAGTATACAAAAGCTTCATGCACGTGTTTAACAAACAATTCCAAAAGCACAAAAACTCAAATAATGTTGTTGTGTTTTTCGGCTTTTCCCGGTTAGGGGTTGCCACAGTGGAACTCCAGTCTGCTAATGATTGGTAGTTGATTTTTATGTGCCGAGTTACCAGCCTTGACGCACAACCTTCAACGAAGGTACGCCCATTCACACATGTCTCCACACAGAAGATGCTCTAGCTGAGAATCGAACTGGACAGCGTCTTACTGTGAGGCGACAACCCTACCGCAGCACCACCACCGCGGATGTACAAAAACTCAAATAATATAAGGAAAAATAAAAACAAAACAATAAAGAAAATTAGAAGTATAATTCATGGAAAGCACAATCTTATTATTTTTAAATTGAATATAATGAAACACAATGGCTGAGAAATCATAACAAAACTCACCATGGTTTAAGAAGTAAGCTGTGTTACTGCATATCCAAAGCAGGAGTGCCAAAAATAGTTCAGCAATACATTTTAAAGATGGCATGAATACTAATAATATATTTCAAGGGAGAATCTAACTTAACAAAAAAAAAGTTTATTGCAAAATAAAAGTACGTTTTTATCTCATCTTCTAGTCCAACAAACATAAACTTTACTTTCATTGCCATTTTGCTGCTTCCACAGGGTAAAAAGCAGTACAAGGCAGCTACACATTAAGATATATTCTGTGCCCTAAGTACAAAAAGTATATAGGAATATAAAATAAATTAACCAACATAGAAATCCTCCTGTGAAATGAATGAGCAATAACAAAGAAATCCAGTATCATAAATATTAACCCAAATCCGTGCATACAAGTCATCATGATTTAAGAAGTCTGCTGCATCATCATACACCTTTAGTCTGGTATAGTGGAGCTAGGTAAGCCTAAAGAATCCTAGCAGTCCATGTATAAGGAGGGTTAGGTAAGCCTAAAGCATCCCAGCATTCCATGTATAAGGAGGGTTAACTTCCCAACAACATATTCCAGAAAAAGGCACAACTAAAAAGTGCCCTTTGCCAAACAAAAGCAAAAATATTTCTTCTCTAAGCCAAAGAAAAGTAAACAGTAGTTAAGTTACCCTTGTTGTCATTGTGTGGTCAAAATCAATAATGCAAGGCAACAATCCATTAAACAAATATGTGCCCTAAATGTCAAATACACACACACACACACACACACACACACACACACACACGTGTGTGTGTGTCTCTGTGGGGCCTAGAAGAGAAAATATTACAAAAAGAAGATAGATTTTTGAAGAAATTTATGAAAATATTTGGTATGGAAAACATGAATTTAGTAGTAGGTACTTGGAGAAAATTTACATATTATTCACCAAGGCATAATAACTAGGATACAATAGACAGAAATTATATTTCACAGGAACGTGTACTTAATTGATAACTTTGACACACATCCAATAACTATTTCAGATCACATACCAGTAATTAATATAAAAACTCAGGATGAAGTAAAGATGAGACATGGGCCCTTCCCCACCTACCTGTTAAAAAGAGAGGAATTTAAGGAATGGGTACTCTGAATTATCTGGGAGTTAGTATTCCAGAAGTTATAGCTAGTGCATGGAGTAAAATGAAAGTGGAGTTTAAAAATGGGGCAAAAATAAAAGAAAAAGAGCTATAGTTAAGAAGTAACAAGAATTACTTAGTGGGACTGACAAAGGTTAAATTATTACAAAACAAGGGGAATCTCACAGAATAAGAAGAGCTGCAAATGCAGAGTGCTAAAGAGAAAATAAGGAGCACCTGGATAATATGCATGAGTTTAGAAAGACTGCTGTTAAGCAACTGTTTTTTGGTAATAATTCTAGAGCACAAAAGTTTTTGGCACAATAACTTGGGCAACAAAATGTAGAAAGGACTGTTGCCAAACTTAGAGAACCTATAACAAGAAAAATAACCAAAGATCCTGTAGGAGTATTACAGATATTTCAGAATTTTTATAACAATTTGTATAAAGCAGAGAAGTGGGAAAATTGAGAAAAAGCAGAAATGGAAATATTTATGGAAGGCTTAAATATGTCAAGGTTTGAGGCAGATTGGGCTCAACAGTTAAGGTAGGAGGAGATGAGATAAAATGGTAACATATAACCAAACTACAGGAAAGTCCCCACTCATTTCCTTTACTAATCTCATCTCCTTTGCCAGAGGCAATGGTAAACTAGTGTTCTGCCTCTTCTTAGATCTCTCCAAAGCCTCTGACAGTTTCCCACTCCATCCTTCTCTCCAAACTTTCTCAACTCAACTTCTCCCTAGGAACCATCTCTTGGTTTAACAGCTACCTTACAGATAGACGATCAACTTAAATTTGATCTTCATGTACATTACTGTATCAAGAAAACCCACCATATGTTAGGCCTACTGTATAGGAACAAAATATACTTCACACCTAACTCTAGAATCTCACTTTCCCAAGCTTACCTTCTTCCTAACCTATTCTATAGCTCTCAAATCTTAACCAAATTACAGTTCTCACTTCCTTCTAAACTTGAAACCACCTATAAAAAAGTTGAAAGATTTGCAGTTAATCTACCTCCAAAAGCATACCACTGTCATGCTCTCTGAACACTCAGTTGGTTAGAGTTTCCTACCTACTTCTTTTTACTTTTGCATCATCTTAAAATACTCAATTGTATTTATTACTGCTTGGTGTAACTCATTCTAAGCCTTTTGGTTTAAACACTTGGGCTTCGGACCAGTTAGTTGTTTTGCACTGAGAGGGTTTGTGGTCTGCACTGTTGTGGCAGAACAGGTAGCTTACATCCTTCTAGGTTGAGAACTGCTGATTGAGGGCTCAGTGTCTGTTATTCTAAAAGTGTATTAATTCTGGTTTAAGCACTTGGGCTTTCAAGCCAGTTATTTTACATTAAGAGGGTTCGTGGTCTGCACTCTTGTGGGAGGAGAGGCTGGACTCTGCCCTTCTGAGCTGGGAATTTCTGGTTAAAGGCTTATAGTGCATGCATATCTGAACTGTTTCTTACTGAAGTTGGTGCGCCTTGTTTGCTGTGGCATAGACTGGATTCGGGCCTGCTGGATCTGGCTTTGTTTGTGTAATTTGAGCACTAATCCAGACATTCTCTAAAGTATTCAATGGTATTTATTACTGCTTGGTTGTAACTTGATTAAAGTGTAGCTATCATTCTAGTCTTTTGGATTAAGCACTTGGGCTTCAGACCAGTTGTTTTACATTAGGAAGGTTTGTGGCAAGCACTGTGGTGGCAGGACAGGTAGCTTTCATCCTTCTAAGTTGGGAACTGCTGATTGAGAGCCCAGTGTCCAAGTGTATTAGTTCTGGTTTAGGCACTTGGGCTTCAGGCCAGTTATTTTACATTAAGAAGGTTTGTGGTCTGCACTCTTGTGGGAGAAGAGGCTGGACTCTGCCCTTCTGAGCTGGGAATTTCTGGTTAAGGGTTTATAGTGCCTGAATATTTGAAATGTATCTTACTGAAATTGGTACACCTTGTTTGCTCTAGCATAGACTAGATCCAGGCCTGCTGAATCTAGCTTTGTTTATATGCTTGTTGTTTGTTTGCTTGTTATTTCCCTGGAAGCTAATTCCACCTAATACGCAACTTCTCAGCGCTTCCGTGGATCACTAGTGATATCTGCATTGCTTACTGTACTTATTTCCTTGTTTCACTTGAAAGAAAGTTACTGTTTGTCGTTTTTGCATTTAGTTACTTGTAACACATTGCACTCAAGTTACCTGGCACTTGCTCACTAAAGCAATTATATAAGTCAGCACTAAAAATTAAAAGCACTACACCCTCACTCCCCACTGGCCCTTGTTTTCAATTAAGGATTTCCCAATATTATTCTAGCATGTCCAAAGGTCAGTTGTCAATCTCCTCTCCGGTCCAGCTGGTGAATCTGGGAATCTTGAGGCAATGTTATAACTGCCTCATGTACACAGACAACCCTCTCCTCCTCCCACATAACACAAATACTTGCGAGAGATGCAGCTATTTAGCCAAACTGGAGGCTGAGCTCTCTCAACTCAGGACTGGCAAGACCAGACAGGAGGAGAAGGCAACTACACACACCACAAAACCAGCCTCACATAATGCTACCACTCCACTGAATCAAACACATAAACACACAAAGACATACTCGGAGGCTCTGAGTAAAAATTTACATAAATAGCAGAGGCCTCCAAAGCAGACACCCAAACAACTGCTACCTCAAGACACCCCACAAGCAACACATAAACCACAAAAGCAGTGTGCAAAGCAGTCACAGCCCTTAAGGCTAAATACAACACCAAACATACTTGTCATAGGTGACTCCATAGTCAGACACACTGACGTTCCACTCACCAGGCTGAACAAGGAGAGGGTCACAGTAAGCTGCCTATCGGGCGCTAGAATCCGCCACATAACACAAGCACTCGGGTCACTCCACGGCAAGTACAAATATGACACAGTCATTGTCCATGCTGGTGTGAACGACCTGAGACGTACCTCCCTGGACTACATGAAAAGAGACATAGAGGAGCTCTCTGATTATGTAGCCCAGGCAGGTATGACCCTAACCCTGAGCAGTATCCTTCCTTCACCAAGAATGATGCCACAATATAGAGACAAGATGATCAGCTTTAACAATTGGCTTAATGTCTGGTGTCATTCAAAGGGGATCCAGTGTCTGTCTGCCTGGGATGACATGCTTGACAAGCCACGCTGCTCGCAAGGGACGGCTTGCACCTGTCACCCTGGGATTCCGGATATTGGCTAAGGCTCTTGCCACCCCATAGTGCCTTTTTAGGCAAGGCTCAAATTCTAAACCTACCACCCTAGAAAACAAAAATGGGAAGAAACTGAGGGTAATGCTGCTCAATGCCAGAAGTCTAAATCTCAAAATGCACGCACTCGAGGCCCTTCTCAGTATGGAGAACATCGATGTCTGTGCTGTAACTGAAACCTGGTTCAAGGCTCCTGGGAGCACCCCGGCACTATTAGGTTTTACCTCATATCATGCTTTCCGGCCCCAAAACCCGGACCACACCACAAAAGGAGGGGGTGTATCCATATTCATAAAGGATACCCACACCTCCAGGTTGGTGGCAACGCAAAGCTTGGAAACCATCCAGGTGCAACTAACCATAGGCAAAACTGCTCTACAAATTGTAGCATGCTACAGGCCACCCTCTCAAACTCAGGAAACCCACACAGCCTTCCTGAAGACACTGGAGGGTATAAATGTATCTCCAAACACCATCATATTGGGTGACTTCAACTACCGAATATAGACTGGGAACATTACTCAAGCCCTAACTTTCTAGCCCAACGGTTCCTGGAGTTCATAAATTCAAATGCCATGGAACAGCTAGTCACTGTTCCCACGAGAAGAGAAAATATACTAGATCTCATTGTCACAAACATGGGGACAAAATGCTCCACACCGGAAGTATATCCCTCATTGGTGAGATCTGATCATAAACTAATCTCACTGGAAATCCACATCCGCCCCACCCCAAACAAAAAGACCATAGTGAAGAACTTCTCTAAAGCAAACTTCACACTACTCAAGACTGGTGTGGTATCCTTCAAGGCCCCTGAGCCAGAGGAAACCACAACCCAAGCTGCGGAAGCCCTTACAAATGCCTTCTATGAACACCTCCAGGACTGCATGGATCAGGCAATCCCAAATAAAACCAAGACTCTTTCCACAAAGGGCAAACGTCCAGTCTGGTGGACCCCAGCCATTAACAAACTTTACAATAAGAGGAGAAAGCTATTACATGATAGAATAAAATCCATAAAAGGGAAGTCACCCCTGATCATTATTAGTAAAAAAATACGAGCACTCATAAAATCAACTAAGGCCAATTTTGAGAGAAAAATTGCCATGGATTCAAAGGACAATCATAAGGCCTTTTCAGCTATGTTAGGAACCTGGGTGGAAACTCCCAGATATGCTCAGAATTAGTCCAAAATGATACAAAAATCACTGAACCCACAGACATTGCCAACATACTGGCAGACAGGTTCAGTGCAAACTTCACCCCCCTCCCCCCCCCTAAAGGAGAGATAACTATCCCAGCCGAGTGTAGCCTCCCGGACATCTCAAATGCGCAGGTGAAAGCTGCTCTCTCTAAAGCTAAAAACACAGCATCAATGGGACCGGATGGTGTCCCCGGCTATGTGCTACATGAGCTAAATGAGGAATTAAACCCGCACATAAGGCAGCTGTTTAATCTCAGCCTTACCACAGGATACGTGCCCAAGGAGTGGCGTACGGCAACTGTGGTCCCACTCCACAAAGGCGGCACCTCTACGGACCCTGGTAATTACCGCCCCATAAGCTTAACAAGTCTAGTCTGCAAAGCTATGGAGAGGATCATAATGGAGCTCATAAACAAAGATATAGGGGACTTGCAGACATTGGACCCGACCCAGTTTGGCTTTGTCAAGGGAAGATCATGCCTTTTGAACTTGGTCGACTTCTTCGAAAAGTCACCAAGGCCATTGATGAGGGAAAGGCAGTCCATACAGCCTACCTTGACCTTGCAAAGGCTTTCGACACAATACCCCACTCGGGTATTGTAGAAAAACTTACCAGCTTAAATGTAAACCCACATGTCACAAGATGGGTTGCAAACTGGCTTAAGGACAGAACCCACAGGGTTAGAGTTGCTGGCGCTGTGTCAGACTCCAAGCCGGTCACAAGTGGTGTCCCACAGGGCTCGGTCCTTGGCCCCCTATTGTTTGGCATGTACTTCTCAGAAGTACAGGCCAACATGGGAGGACTTTGGCTGACAAAGTTTGCAGACGACTGCAAACTGGGCCATAGCGGAAAGTTCATAGGACACGGATATCCTCCATAAGGAACTCACGGAAACAGATAGCTGGTGCCAGAGCCATGGCCTGAAGTTAAACGTCAAAAATGTATAGTCATACCCTTCGGGAAAAACAAGGTAACCCCAAGCTACCATATAGGTGGCAATCCACTAAGCACAGAAGAGGTTATCAGGGACCTGGGGACCCAGGTTGACAGTGGCCTTTCTTTTGACACTCACGTTGCTAAAGTGGTTAGAAAGACCTTCTACATTGCCCACCTGATCATGAAGGGATTCACATCCAGATCTAGTGAGGTCATTGTTCCCCTGTACTCTTCACTTATCAGACCAATGATCGAGTACAATGCCCCATTCGGGATGTATCTCACCCGACATCTGCAGCAATTGGAGAGACCCCAAAAGTTCCTCACCAAAAGGATAAAGGGACTCCAAAATCTGTCATATGCTGCCAGATTGAAGAAACTCCAGCTCTATTCAGTCGCATACCGTCTGCTCAGAGGTGACATGTGCCTGACATACAAGGCCATGTCCAACCCGGAATTAATGGACATGCTCCAACTCAAAAAATCCAAATCCACCAAAACCACTAGAGCAAGCGACTTAAACCTTAGCACGGATATAAATAGGATGTGCTGGAGGGATAGATTTATCACTCAGAGACTCCCTATGCTGTGGAATAAAATCCCGGTCCATGTGAGGCAGAGCACCTCGCTGACTCTGTTCAAGAGAAATCTAGACCTGTGGATGGGAGATCGTAGGTTTACCCTGGGAATCATCTCTGTGTCACTGCTGGACAGAGGCACAACAAACTAATGGGCACAGTATTTTTTCATATAAGGGGTGGCGTAAGCCACAAAAATTTGGGCTAGGCTTATAAATGCCTTAGGGCAGATAGCCTAGTATAAACCTATGAACCTATGAACCTATGAACTCTTATTCACTCAACTTCTCATTATCCATTGACTCCTAAACAAGTCCTCTACCTGCCCTAACTTATCCTCTATTCTCTCCTTATATAATCCTCCTCTGTCGCTCAGAAGTTCAGATAAATGTCTCTTACAGATGCACAAACCTAATAAATCTATTCAGCAAAATCTTTATAGCTACTTTCCTGCTCTAGCCTGGGATAAGCTCCCCATGTACCTTAGATCCATTACCCAAGTCCATGAATTTAAGAAAGCTCTTAAAAATTATCTAAATAGTACCTGGATTTGTCACTGTAATCACCCTACTTGAATTTCTTCCCTATGGATATCGGGTAGCAAGATACAAGCAGTAAAAATTTATTTTGTTCCTTTAGTTTTATACACAGGTCAGACATATTTTTTATCAACCAGAGAAGAAGTTGTGGATAGTAATTAATAAAGAATTGAAGGATTTTATTTGGGAGGAGAAGAGGGCAAGCATCGAGTGGGATAAGCTGATCCTCCTAATAGAACAAGGAGGTGTACCATTACCTGATTTGAAGGGATATTTTTGAGCTACACAGTTAAGGCTCTTATATATAACACAAGCAGAAAGCTACAATTCAAAGTGGAAAGGGATGATAATGAAATGGTGGGGGGGTAATGAAATAAGGAAATAATGGAATTTTGTTTGCAGATCCTTAAAGAGAATAGCAACAGTCATACAGACTATTATTTTCAAAAAGTAGCAGAAACTATTCTAAGAACTAAGCCAGCATGGGAATAGAGAAAGGAGATTCTGCCGATAGGGATGACTGCAGTTAAAAATACAGAGAACAGGCAAAAGGGGTTTGGAATTTATCGGGAGAAGTTGGCAAAGGAACCAAGGTATTGGGAATAAATAGAGAGGGAAAGGTAATGGAATGGGAAGAGGTTAAGAAGACATTTGGATTGCAAGCAAGTGATTGCTTTCCCTATCAGGGATTGATATCAGAGTATAGATAAAGAGAAAGGGATAAGGGAATCCGAAATGAAAGACCTGCACTGGTTTAGTTTTTAACTGAATCTAGAACAGAAGATGCTGTTAAAAAAGGGATAATTAGTATGGCATATAAAATATTGCACAATAATCATAGGAATCAGTCAAAAGAGGTCAGAAAATATTGGGAAGAGAGATTAGATATGCAATTCACAAACGAACAATGGGAGGACATATGAATGGATCCTAAATATGCAACAAACTCAAGAAAATGTAAGATTTTTGCTTGGAAGTGTTTGCATAAATACTGTTATACTGAAGTGAGACGCCAAAGAATTTTTCCTCAGGTAGATAGCAAATGTTGGAGGTGTAATGGGGAAGAAAGAGGTACCTGAGAGAAGATCTTCTTGGTGTGTAATGAGTTGGCAGACTTTAAAAATTCTGTACAGAGTAGTCAGGAGGTGAGCAAATAAGTGTAACTAAGGAAGTGATTTTATTTATTTATTTATTTATTTTATTTATTTATTTAACATTCGTTTACTGGGAAAAGTCTGACTTGGAACAAAGCCAATTTTCAGTGGAGGCCCGGGGAAAAACACTCCAGATGCATGTCTTTTTGAGGTGGAATACAGGATCTGAATTGCCTAGTCAGAGTAAGGCCTTGTTAAGTTTAATTCTGGTGGCTGCCAAACAAGCAATTACTGAAAAATGGAAATCAAAATCTAAACCAACTATACTTCAAGCTGTGAATATTGTAACAGAAATAAAAGAACAGGAAGTGGGATCTTTAAAAAAAGGCAGGAGAAAATTACATAGACAAAAATGGAAATTGAGGGAGCCATACATGCAGAAAAATGGTTTGTAGGAGGAATGAGGTTTAAGAGAAGGCAGGAATTGAACAATTTGTGTAATGTTGCTGTGATTATATGATATATAACAATATATGTGATATATAACATTTGTAAATGTGAACGTATTAATATGGATTGATTACTTTTACACTTATATAAATGTAAGTTTGCTTATGTCATGTGATAACTCAATAAAGCTTTTAAAAAAGGTTTAGCAGCTAAGAATCCATGGTTGGGACCTAGCATCAAGAACTGATGGTATGTCAGGATTCTGCTTAATATTGTACTGTCTTAGAAGGCTTCCAGACTGTCTTTACAAATATATATATATATATATATATATATATATATATATATATATATATATATTTGTTTTTTTTTTATTTTTATTTACATGTTACTCCTTTGCCATCTTGTGTGGCCATGTGCCACAATACCTATACAACTGCATGAGCTGCTTGTTCTGCAGCTCTGTGAAATGCTGTTTCTGCAGCTAGAGACTGTTTTTTGAGTGTATGGATTGTTGTCCCTAGGTCTTTGTAACTGTGTCTACATACTGTGGATGCATTTTATCAAGCCCAGTTTGCATACAACTCTATCCAGCATATGAGCTTTTTGCAGTGCCACAGCTGAAATCAACAGCTTGCACCTTTTATTTTTCTGCACACAGTTTAGTTTGGTCTGCTCTTTCATGACAGTTTATTCCCATAGCAGCAATATAGACACTGAACAGTCCTACTTACCTCATATTGTTAGATCTTTACAGGAACTCCCATGCAGAAATGTTGAACTCAGCTTCTGTGTCAAGTAAACTGTAATATTTTGACAATAATGCAAAGTTTGTCCTGCCAGTGATTCAATTTCTTGCAAAATTCATGCAGCTCTAGCATCTGTGAGGCTACTATACAGACACCAACTTCAGCTAAGAATTAATTTTCTGAATCTGAAGGCCAAAAGGCTATATAGAAATGAAATGTATATTACTTACTGTAAAAAGTATTTTATTTTATTTGATATGGTTTTACAAGAAACTCTTTCAGACTTGCTGTTTGACTTTGTTAATGCTGATAAGAAAGTGATTTCATCTATTTTTCGGGATACTGAAAATGTACAAGAACTCCACTGACCCATCATTGAGACAAATAGTAGCCATCAATAAATCAAAAACTGAACCCTTAGAAGCTTATGTTGACTGCACTTGTAAGTGTGTATTGAATGGTTTCAAACATATTTTGAAAGATTCTTGGCACGTATTGGGTGAGGTAAAAAAAGCCTTTTATGGAAACATTTTTGTTGCAGCTGATATTCAAAATTTGTTTTCCATAGTACCTCACTTTACGGGTGTTAAGTGGTTTTTAGAGGCACTTTGTGGTGACAACAGTTTTTCTAACGGTTTATTGATTGTGAACTAATTTATGGATGATTTCATTTTTGCACAATAACTTTGTATTTTTCGAAGGGGAATTTTTTCACCAAGTTTCAGTGGTAGCAATGGGGGCCAAATGTGGGCTACTTTATGCAAACCTTGTTATGGGCGAATGGGAGTCCAACCAGGTGTTTAACCCTCTATTTTTTTGTTTATGTTTTGAAGTACTTTATTTTTATGATACTATTTGTCTTTAAGGACTAATTAACTAAATCATAATTGGTTAGGAGATCTGACTAGTAACCTGACATTATTTAGTTTGTAATGATCAACTGTGTTTTTTTCATACACTCTGATGAAGTCTTGGTTAGACAAAAGTGCTTAGTTGTGGAATTGAACTATTTTTCAGTAGCAGTTCTCCTGCTATTTATTATGTGTGTTACTTTGGTTTGATATTTAATCTTTTGTTTCTGTTTGTGTTTTGATTCCAGAAATAAAAGTTATTCCTTCTCATTAAAGCAAACTCTCCATACATGGCTTCCACCCCAGCAGTTAATAATATCTCATGAGATCTTAAGCAAACTGACATGCGTAAGTCATGACAACATTTTAAACAAGTTTAGAGAGCTATAGCCAGTATTGAAGACAACCAAGTCACTGCCCTGTTTTTAAAAAGAAACGTCATTATATCAGTTGTCTGATAAGATATTTCCTTTCAGTATCCCTTCCAAAGTTCAAAAAAGAGAACCCAGTGTGACTGTAATTCACCATATTGAATTATTGTTTCCTTTCTTGTGCTTGACTACAAATAAATTGCACATACACATACAGAAACACACAGTTCATGAGGGTGATGCAAAGTTTTCATTATACTGCTCAGAAATACAAAAATATATCCACCCACTAGTATGAGATGTTATGTCCTTTAGATCCTTATGTTCTATATCATAGCCCTTTTGAAAGCATTCAAAATGTTAAAATGTTAAGAAATCCTTAGTAACTCAAGCAGGACATTTTGTTCAGTTAAATTTGTAACACATGGTTTAGTTTAAACAGGTGAAAAAGAATTACTTGCTCAAACAAGCTTGGTTGCTGTTATATTTATCTTGAATATGGTTAACTGATATTACTGTGTAACACAAGTACTGCAAGAGAATGGGGGCAGGATTAATCAGTATAGATACCCCACCCAAGTGATGGACATTTGATCATATTCACATTAGATGCATTTTACCTCCACCAATTAAAACCACCCCCATTTGATTATATTCAAATTAGGTGTATTTTACCGCTACCAATTAAAACACACACCCACAACTAGCTATTGTGACCTCTGTCCTCATAATACCCTTATAACAGGGCAAAGCTTTGACTTAACTGCTTATGCATCCATGAAGACTAAATAAAACTTTTTTTTTTCTAAAAATTGTACCTGTTTTCGTATTCCTCTTGAGAAGAGGGTTAGATAAGCTAATTACAGTTAGCTGTGGGTCAGATTTTATTTATTTATTTGCTTTTGTTTACTGGGAAAGTCTATCTGGGAACTGAAATTGAATTTTCAGTGGAGGCCCAGGGATAAAAGCTCCAAAAAAATACAGAAATACATTTTTTGACAGTTTAAAAGAAAAATGGTCAACAAGCATTATCTGCAAATAATTTCAAAACAATTGTTTAATAAACATTACTTACAAAGCATATCAGATTAAGGAAATACATGTTTTCAAGATATTGTGAGTAGACTTGAAAATACTACATTAAATGCACTTATCTAGTATCCATAGTGGACAGAGTTAGGATTGCATACTTTGTAACCAAATCTATTTTTTTTGTCCTGGAATACAGATCCCTGTTTTACAGGTTGGACATCACATGCTGCCTTCAGTGAGTGGGTCTTTGGAATTGTTGGTGCCTCTTGAAATGCTTGATATAATTGAAGTAATTTGTTTTTGTTTGTTATCAACAAAATCACATTTATTGCTACACCAGTTACTAGAACAGGGGGAAAAGGCATTTTAAACATTGATTCTGATTTTCCTTTAACATCGACTCACAAAAAATGTCCATCTGATAAATTAATTCAGAGTAAACATTAGAGTACACTCAACTATTTACATCAGTACCCACCTATTTCCAAGGAATAATTGCTCATACAAGCATTTGCCCAGACATATATAGCCACTGTGATCATCCCATGGGCTGATCAAGTGACTATGACAGCATTTTTTTCTGCACCAACTCTGTGCTGAAAATAGTAAGTGACTCCTCTATAGCACTAATCTCCAAAGTGCCCTTAGGCAACTCACTACTCATTCTACCAGGCACTGAGGCACAGAACCCTCCGTTTAAAGACACAAAACAGTACTGTAGATAGGATCACTGCAGCTCCAAACTATCGAACACCAGATGGACGAGCAGGAAAGGTTAAAAAGTTCTTTTATTGCACACAACAAGAAAACCATCCAAGTAACCACTCCAAGTAACCACAAGCGCTTTCGCCTGTTCTTAACAGGCTTTTTCAAGTGTATTAGGTTGCTGCTTCATTCAGAATTTATACCAAACCAACCCTGCTCATGTGATTAAATTAATTGAATGATTGTCATCAATTGATTAATACAAAATATTTAAAAATACATACCCTAAAAACTGTAATTCTTTTTTCAAAACATTAAAAACTGCAATTTTACTATCAAGTCTTTCCATAGTTTGCATATAGAAAAAAGTAATAAATGTATATGTAACTGAACTTTCAAAACCTAAAAATATAACTTAATACTTTATGTAAACTTATTGTGTGAAAAATAAGTTACAAAAGTTTATGTTGAAATGAAATACTTTCCTTTCGGGTACTTTAAACACACATTTTGTAACCACAAACACATTTCCCTTTCTCATAACTTCAGAACAATGTGCAAGTTTTGAAAATGTCAATTAGATACTTACTACAAACCCCTAACCTATTTAATTCATTAAAAAATATGCAAAAATATACTGCTTAGTTTAGGTAACAATAAAACAACTAATAATACTGTAAACATGACTATTTTAATATTTAATGCTTTTAGATGATAGTTGAACCTTAAAAACTCAGCAATGACCAGATTCAGAACCATTAATACAGTTACCCCTAAAAGTTGAAACAATGTGGGGTACTTCAGTTGATCCTGTTTCTTCTAGCCCTAAGAATGTCCCCTAAACTTATCCCTTCATTAATGCCTGGATATTTGGTTGCATTAAGCCTTAGTTGCCAAGTTAATTCTTTGATCCCCAGCATTGTTTCCCAGTCTCCTCCTCTCAAGTCTCGTTTTACATTGTCCACTACAAAAAACTTTAATGCCATGTTTTTACAACTGAGAGAATGCTTGTAAAACGCACTTGTCTCTTTCCTTGTTTTAATGTCGTTTATGTGTTCATATATTCTGCGTTTTAACTGCCTCTCAGTTTTGCCCACATAAAAGGATGGGCATTTTGGCAAAATCCTATATATATAACTCCAGATGAATTACAATTGTAATTGCACTTTGCATACAAGGTGCTTTTACGTGAGGGAATGTGAACCTGCTCTTTGTTAATAAGATAGGAACATTGCCTGCATCTACCGCATGCAAAAGTGCCTTTTCTTTTTGCTACTAGAGCTTGCTGTTTCTCTTCTGATTGAATGTTTTGTTCAAATATTCCCTTCAAATTGATGTTCCTTTTCCTAGTAAAAGTTATATGTTCAGGAAATAACTTATTAAATTCATCTTGTGATGTAATCATAGGCCATAAATTCCTGATAGTGTTTTCAATTAGCAAAGAGTCCTGAGAATATGTATATACAAAATTCTTATGCTTATCACATTTCGTGTCATGTTGCTTGCTGAGTACTACAGGCCCTATTCCCAACAGAGGTTTGAGATCGTTCCCTCTTCTATGAACAATTTCATCCAGTATAACCTGGAACAATTCAAAAGGATAACCTCTAATGTGAAAAGCTTTTTTTAAAAATTCTGCCTCATCTTGAAATAGTTTGTCTGTACTACACATTCTGGACGCTCTTACTAGCTGTCCTTTAATGATGCCCTTTTGATGTGCCAGGGAAGACCACTATCGTAGTGCAAGTATGCATTACAGTGTGTTTCTTTCCTGTATATCCGTGAAGTGAAACCTTTTGATTAGGTCTTTTTGTTAATGTAATGTCCAAGTAATTCAAACTTTCTTTACTCAACGTGTAAGTGAATCTGAGAAAACAAGTGGTATTCTCCAGGTACTCTATAAATCCTAAAAATTGTTGTTCTGTACCTGACCATAGGATGCAAATATCGTCCAAAAACCTTTTGTAAAATACAATATGTTCTTTCCAGCTGGTGTTGTGTATGAATTCCTTCTCCCACTTGTGCAAAACTATATTTGCATATGCAGTAGCGCATGGGGCCCATAGCCACCCCACTTTTTTGTTTGTAGAATTCTTCATTAAAATTTATAAAGTTGTTATGCAGCACAATTCTCATAAATTCTAGTATTGTGTTAACTAGATCAGTGCTAAGTCCTGATTCCTTAACAATAACTTCTCCGAACCAATCCATACCTTGCTCGTGCGGTATGCTCGGAAATAATTCGACAATATCTATTGTTACCATAAACAAATTAGAATTGTCAATTTCTTGATTTATATTGGTAAGGAACTCCCATGAATCTTTACAAACAAAATCTAGTTGCTTAACATATTTTTTCAGGTGGAAGTCAATGAATTTACTGAGAGATTCAGTTACACTGCCTGCTCCTGATACAATAGGACGAAATTTTAAAGGAGCAAGTCCCTTATGCACCTTGGGGATACCAAAGAGTACAGCTGTTTTAGGTTTAGGTACAAGTAAAAAATTGTGAGTTTTCTCATCCAAAAATCCTTGCAGTAATAAATCATGTATATAGTATTTGATTTTACTCACTGCTATGTTAAGCTCATTCAAAGAGCTTGGTTCATAGGTGTTAGTGTTTTGTAACAAAGCAAAGATGTAATTCTCATATTCAAGTTGCTTCATGAGTACTATACCCCCTCCCTTGTCCAGCTTCATTACTCTGATTTTATTCTTCTTTAAATTGTTAACCACCTTCTGCAAATATTCAGGGAAATTAGTAGAGCCATAATTCTTGTTTCTGTCTAAATTATCCCTAAAAATTTTTTCTATAATTTCTTCAAACATTTTTAGTTTAGGGTGGACAGGGGGGTTAAAAGTGCTACTTCTACCCAGAGTAGTTTCAAGTGGGGCCTGATTTTTGAAAATAGCAGTTAAATTTAAGTTTCTTACAAACAATTTAAGCTCAATTAAAAGCTTAGGAAGAAAAGCTGGCTTGTTGGGTACAAATTGTAGTCCTTTAGTAAATAATTCAAAAAAGTCTTTGGTAATATTTATGTCTGTGTAATTATATATACTGAAACTGTCAAATGTGTGAACACTGCACAAGCCGTGCTCACTTACAACTCTAGAGACCTTTATGTCATCTTTGTTAACAGAATGGTCATTGCTCAACGTCTCCTGCCCCATACATTCTGCTGGTATTGATTTGATTTCACCCTCGGTCTGCCCTGGGGAAGTTGAAAACCCTGCTGCATACTGTTGGTACTTTTTTGTGCAAGCCTCTCACTTCTCCTGGGCAATTCATCATAGTTGTAGCCATTATTTCTACTATGAGAAGTTACAGTCTCAGTATTTTCAAGGGTGTTTTGTTTATGAGCTCCCCCTGCTGGGTATGCCCTCCCCTCTCTGTATTCCATTAAATCTCTTTCTAACTTTCTTGCCTTCCTGTCTAAAACTTTAAAACAGTGCTCGTCTACTTCTCTGAACGTTTCATTATATTTCCTTTTGTAACTTAAAAATCTGTCATCGTTAGTGATACTATCATGCAGTACATTTAGTTCATTCAACAAAACCTCTTCTTTTTTCATGTAGTCATCAACCATTAATTTCAAAACCTCAATTCCAGTTTTATTAAACAACTCTGTTAGTTTAGAATGCAAAGTTGAGCCTGAAAAAGCGCTGTTAGGGTATCTGTAACAGCGTAACCCCTTAGGTACACGCTCAACTTTAATGCATTCCTGCAAATAATTAATCTCTAACTGTGAATTTTTAAAAGCATACAGTTTATCTTTAAATGTCTCAAAGTCATTGTCCAACTGCTCCAAATGCAGATTAAAAGTACCTGTTTTGAAACATGGTAGTTGTTCTGTCCAATCTTTAAAGCTGAAATTGTTGTCCATACTAAAAGTTCCGTTTTTGTCAGCATGTTCTTTGCTGTTAGGGGAAACGAGCGGATGATTCACCATAACCGGCTCCCTGTTTGAAGGTCCTGGTCTTGGGCCTCTTCTACCCACGTTGTTTCGTTCCTTGTCTTTCGCTTGCTGCTGATTGCAAGGTATTCCTGAAGTCGAGGAACCATTAGACCTGTTGAAATTCATTATACTATTATTTAATTGTGTTAGTAGAGCCAAGACCTGATTTAACTCTCTACGAGTTACCGGCGTGTCATCCGGATCTTCCCCAAGTAAGAAAGGCGTGTCAGTAAAAACTGGAGATGTTGTGTCCTCTGCCATAGCTCAAAACCAGGAAGCAATACAACGAAAACAAACCAGTACCACGAATCCCACCAGGCACTGAGGCACAGAACCCTCCGTTTAAAGACACAAAACAGTACTGTAGATAGGATCACTGCAGCTCCAAACTATCGAACACCAGATGGACGAGCAGGAAAGGTTAAAAAGTTCTTTTATTGCACACAACAAGAAAACCATCCAAGTAACCACTCCAAGTAACCACAAGCGCTTTCGCCTGTTCTTAACAGGCTTTTTCAAGTGTATTAGGTTGCTGCTTCATTCAGAATTTATACCAAACCAACCCTGCTCATGTGATTAAATTAATTGAATGATTGTCATCAATTGATTAATACAAAATATTTAAAAATACATACCCTAAAAACTGTAATTCTTTTTTCAAAACATTAAAAACTGCAATTTTACTATCAAGTCTTTCCATAGTTTGCATATAGAAAAAAGTAATAAATGTATATGTAACTGAACTTTCAAAACCTAAAAATATAACTTAATACTTTATGTAAACTTATTGTGTGAAAAATAAGTTACAAAAGTTTATGTTGAAATGAAATACTTTCCTTTCGGGTACTTTAAACACACATTTTGTAACCACAAACACATTTCCTTTTCTCATAACTTCAGAACAATGTGCAAGTTTTGAAAATGTCAATTAGATACTTACTACAAACCCCTAACCTATTTAATTCATTAAAAAATATGCAAAAATATACTGCTTGGTTTAGGTAACAATAAAACAACTAATAATACTGTAAACATGACTATTTTAATATTTAATGCTTTTAGATGATAGTTGAACCTCTAGTTGAAAGTCTATCTGGGAACTGAAATTGAATTTTCAGTGGAGGCCCAGGGATAAAAGCTCCAAAAAAATACAGAAATACATTTTTTGACAGTTTAAAAGAAAAATGGTCAACAAGCATTATCTGCAAATAATTTCAAAACAATTGTTTAATAAACATTACTTACAAAGCATATCAGATTAAGGAAATACATGTTTTCAAGATATTGTGAGTAGACTTGAAAATACTACATTAAATGCACTTATCTAGTATCCATAGTGGACAGAGTTAGGATTGCATACTTTGTAACCAAATCTATTTTTTTTTGTCCTGGAATACAGATCCCTGTTTTACAGGTTGGACATCACATGCTGCCTTCAGTGAGTGGGTCTTTGGAATTGTTGGTGCCTCTTGAAATGCTTGATATAATTGAAGTAATTTGTTTTTGTTTGTTATCAACAAAATCACATTTATTGCTACACCAGTTACTAGAACAGGGGGAAAAGGCATTTTAAACATTGATTCTGATTTTCCTTTAACATCGACTCACAAAAAATGTCCATCTGATAAATTAATTCAGAGTAAACATTAGAGTACACTCAACTATTTACATCAGTACCCACCTATTTCCAAGGAATAATTGCTCATACAAGCATTTGCCCAGACATATATAGCCACTGTGATCATCCCATGGGCTGATCAAGTGACTATGACAGCATTTTTTTCTGCACCAACTCTGTGCTGAAAATAGTAAGTGACTCCTCTATAGCACTAATCTCCAAAGTGCCCTTAGGCAACTCACTACTCATTCTCCCAAAGTACTTATTCCATGTATGAGTCCTGCTTCTCTTCAACAGTATCTGCATCTATGCTTCTCCTATTTTGTGTCCCAGTGCCATATATTCTCAGCACTTTGATAATGCTTCTGAGAATCGGCAAAATAAATTCTTCCAAGAAATGCAGTCTGAAAAACGTTGGATACAAAAGATTAATCCTCAAATTTTTTACATGACATTCTTTCAGAGACAGCTGAAATAGTGCTCTTTTTCTACATTTCTGCAAGCTATAACAATTCTTGAAAAATGCTATTTTTATCCCTAACGTGATACAATGGATCAGCTCACCACAGCAAAATCAGTAACTGGCCTTTCACCTAAAAAGATTAAAATCTCATCAGAATATTGCTGAGCCTTCCATAAATAACAGTCTTTCCATGTATTAACACTCTATAACAGGCTTATTAAATGTTAATATGGGTTGCATGAACTCCAACCCATGCATTCATCTTACTCTGAACATAAGTTAGACAATCATCACTTTACTCCTTGTCTGGAGTGTCAACAATTAGAATATTTTTCTGGCGAGCTCTGTCCTCTTGATCCACTATTTTCCTTTAAAATTCTTTAAAATCTCAACAACAGACTGCAGAGTGATATCTTGATCACTAAGATTTTCACACAAGGACTTCAATTTTCTGGTGGCTGTAGCATACATAGTCATTGCTTTTACCATTTCTGCAACCATTTTCTCAGCAGCGTTTAAAAACTATCTAGCCTTTCCTTAATCTTCTAAAAACCCCACCAGCAATTCCTTCCATATTATGGTTGTACCAGACACTGACCCATTTACTTCAATGTTCCTGGCTACTTTAGCCACTACCACATTTTTACATTCACTATTACACAGTCAGCAGCATTATTCAATCTTCTAAGACAAATTGGATTTTTTAGACTTTTTTCATGAGTTTCTCAATGTGAAACAATTATGCACTCGCAAAATTAATCACAGCAACAATATCCTGGAGATTCATTAACATGAACATGCCACACTATGTCATACACACTTCATTCATGTTAGCACAATCAGCAGAAGTGTTCATTGAATATGCAAGCTATTAAGCAAGGCTACAGATTCAGCAACACCTGTTTTATGGCCAGAACACCTGGTAGCAGCCAAAATGAGTGCACAGAGGCTTGAGCATTCACTATAAAAAACAGATTTACAATCAACCTTGGTAAGTGAGCTTGAGCGGATAGCACAATACAAGGCAAAAGCAACTTGAAGACACCACTACTTAAAATTATTGATAGTTATAGAAATAAACCTGTCCACTTAAGGACAGGTCTACATAATGAAAAGGAAATGCAGGCAAAAGGATGTGAGAGGGACACAGCTACAATGTAACAAAGGGAGTAAATGTGATATATGTAAAATTAATTTTAATTGTGGAGGTTAGATAACAGTTGGCAAGGATACATTGGGGGAGACTGCATATATTGCAGGTACTGCACATCAGTTGTGTATCCACACATTATATGTTTTAACAAACATGCTGATGTCCTTCCCACCCACCTATCGTGTAAATCAATTGTACTCATCTCTCTGTGCACTTCAGAAAGGGACTTTTTATTGTACTTTCTTGGCACTTGTAACCACAGAAATGCTATTTAAAGTTAAAATGGTCTTAAAAAACTTGTATATGCATGTACATTATACATTTATAAAAATGGATATTTATACAGTTATAAAATATACTTTATTGTTTCCATTATGCATAACCCAAGACATGCTCAGAAAAATCTTATACACACGAGTATATTGAGATGTATACTCTGCAAATAATCAAAGGAAATAATTTACATCCACATGGCTAATGTGAATGAGAAATGTATCAAATGATGGAGTATAATTAATTGAGTATGATGCATTTGTGGCGTATAATTAACCTCTGCAAATTGGATCTACCTCTAACCTCTCCGACTTCAAATAGCTACTAAATATGATGTGGCTCTGCTCCTACACTACCTCAGGCTGAACTACTCCCTCCCTCCTTCCACCCCAGCATACTTTTTACTAACTCTTTCGCTATGAAAATGGTCAATCTATTTCTCAGATAAAGGGCAAATATAATTTTGCTTAGTCAATATTATTTAGTCAACTCAGTTCCAAAGAGTATAATCATAGTGTTTAATATCATCTCTATGAACTGCCACTTGTAAATACTTGTCTTTTTCTACTTGTTATAGCTGTCCAAATATTTGCACTATGTACATATAGGCTGCTCACAGTGTATGAACTAAAGTTGCAGTTTTACTTAATGTGTTGTTCTTCTGTATTAGATTTTGTAATAAGTTTATTTAACTGTGACAATATTATGTCAATGTGAAGCTTTTCTCCCTGTGCCTCAGCTGAAAATAGGATATTATTCCAGTCAGACTTTCCAGGTAAACAAAATAAAATAATGTGTGTCCTTTCTGCTGCAACTGCCACACCATCCATGTTGAAATAAAGAAAGCGCTCAGCTAGATGAATAAAATGATGTTGACAGTATGTGTGTAACTTGAGTGGTTGCTGAGATATTGTAAGTTGTTTACAAAATATTACAAACATAATACTTGTTGTGTTTATTGTGATTTATAAAATTTGGTTTAAGACCTGGAACCTAAAGAATACTACCACTATAGGTTCATAGGTGTATAGTAGGCTAACAACCACTGGAGCCTTTTTAAGCATAGCCAAGCATTCCAGTTGTATCCTGCAAGTTAATAGTCTATGCTGAAGAGTTTGCCATTTATACTTCTTTCATAATTCCTGTGGTTCCAGAGATATGAATATTTGTTTGAAACATGAGGACATAATTTGATTCTTGTCACTGCAAACTTCCTGAGCTCCATTGGAGTGAATAAGTTACATGGGATATGTAATGTTTGACTGAAAACAATTGGGCAGATTATAAGTGGTGTATAATGTTTGCAACTGGGAGTGTGTCAGTATGGTTTGCGATGTAAAATGCTTGCAATTAGGATTGTGTCTATGTAGTTTTCTTTCATTTATATAAATGTATGATTGCTTATGTTGTAAGTGATGGTTTAATAAAGATGTTTCTTGTTTAAAAAAGGGCAGGAATTGAATAATTTATGTAATGTTGCTTAGGTTATATAATATATAGCAGTATATGTGAAGCATAATGTTTGTTAATTTTAACTTGTTAATATAGTTTGATTACTTTTATATAAATGTAAATGTGCCTATGTCACAGGTGATAATTCAGTAAAGGTGTTAAAAAAGTCTATCAAAGTACACATGTGAATGCAGTATACCATCATGTTGTACCTGACATTTAGTCCTGAAGTGAACCTTGTTAAAACGTATAATACCTACATGACAGTACAGTAACATACATCACCCCCAGGTGAAACATTAACATGTATTATTAAGTGACCTGTTGATGATTTACCTTGCACATACACCAGCTGTACACAAATGCTGTTAGCCTCCCTACATAGGTCAATAACTCTGTTGAGCAGATGTTGAAAGAGCTAACCTTCCAGTGGCTAATTTTATTTCTTTTTGATAGTGAAGAACAAATTGCAATAATTACATCGTAACACTGAGTATTTAATGTTATTTCTGATCAATGGTAAGCATATACTACATCATTATACCGGGTGTGATCATAAGGAAGTACAGTTGATGACTATGATAAGATTGACCACAAAAAAGCATCATAACACAGGCCAAATTACACTTTGTGACAATTTTGCAATATGACACACATCAAGAAATGATGAATAAACCATTATTCCATTTAACACCCTATATTGTGAACAAAATAATAAATGTAGACGTAAATGTTTGCATTCCATAATGTAACACTGATCAGTCTTTCTGAGGAAATAGATAATGCATGCGAGCCACTGATGCCACAGAAAGAATCATATTTGATGTGTCATGAACACACTTGAAGGAATTCCATCAGTATCCTATTGGACTGTAGGATTACCCTAACATGGAGGGTGAGACCTAAAAAAATTGCCATCCTACTGTGCTATGTCTCCATTCTTTCATTAAGACACTCCTGTCTGTCACAGTTGTCCATCAGATGTAGCTTCCTAGATTGAAACCTTTGCCTATCATGCTGTACACTCTATAAAGCTGTGTATTAAGTGCATCTGCCAAAGGAGATAGTACTGGACAGATATCATGAACAACACACTTCAAGGGCTGGACTAAGAAAGGCTTTTAATGGTCATTTATCCAATACAAATTATTCTGGGGGATCAAAAGGACATCACAATGTTACTGTTCACACAAGTGTGATTTAGCCATATGACTGTTTGTTGGGTAAGCCACTCTTGTCCACTCATATGGTTTTGCCCATATACATTCCCAGATTAGAACTACTGCCTATACAGGTACATATGCTATAGAAGTCAACATTTAACCGCATGTGCTACAGGAGAAATTGAACCACAAGTATCACAGAACACCTATTGGACTGGCATAAAATCCTCACTGTGCTGAAAGTCCTTTGTTTTACAACTAAAAGGGATATGATAAAATTTATGTGCCGCTGCATTAAGTCAGTACACTCACATTATGTTATCCTTTGCTGGAGTTGAACAGCTACCTATGTACGTCCACAGTCTGAAAAAAACTATGCAGTAACAGCAAGTGCCACAGATAGAGTCTTGCCATAACTGTGTGACAGAATATATTTGAAGGCATGACATCATCAGTGTGGTGCAAATCAGTTGTTTGGCCTAAAACTAATGGGGGAGCCCTCTCCTAATCTAAATCTACACATTACATCTGGGGCAGACTTCGTTAATCCCTGGTAATAGAGTTACACACTCATACTACTCAGTCACTGCAGGTTTTGAACTCCTACTTATCTAACAACATAAGCTGCAGTATATTCTATTGAATGTTCATGCCACAGGACAATTCTTACTGCAGCTGTGATGCAGAGTATATTTGATAGTATGATATCATCATAGTGCTGCTCACCATATGTGTGGCTTTTAAATTGATTGAAAGAGTGGTGTGGTGCGTCTTTTTGTCTCACAATCTTTGATGACAGTAGTTGTACCCAGTCACATGTGCTGCATAATCCAATCATCCCTGTGACTGTAGAAGCACACACATGCAGAGAACTCAAAGAATTCATAAGCCTTACTAAGTCCACAAGCTAGAGAACATTGTATCATTTCCAGATGCCACAGGAGAAGGCATACTACAGGGTTGATATAAATCACATTTTAACAAATGGGCTCATTAGTGTTTAAAAAGAGCAATTGTCTGTGCTAAAATGGACAGAGTAGTGAAAGAGATCTCTCTGGCTATATATCTACACATTAGATATGTGGGTTATACCATTTCTATCTATAAGTATACACACACACTGACACAATTGAGTTTATGGATTATTGTCTCAATTCAAACCAACTCTCCCACTAAGATCAGAAGCTAGATGGCATTGTATGAATCACAAGCACAAAACCAAAAATAACTAGTCTAACAGTGAAACCTGCAGCTTAAACAATCACAAACAAAAGAAATAAAGTCCACTGAAACTACAAGTTAAAACCATAAAACACTTTAATACTCAAAAAAGGATGGAAATGCTAGTATACAAATTTCACATAATGCTTCATCAGCCATAATAAAATAAATTCAAACAGCTAGCTTATGCAAAAGTTATATACTAGCATTTCCATTGTTTTTTCAAGTATTAAAGTTTTTTATGGTTTTAACTTGTGGTTCCAGTGGGCTTGATTCCTTTGGTTTATGAATCACAAGCACCACATGAGAAGATTGACTACAACTGTGACATAGTACACTAGGGTGATATGCATGCTAAATGGAACCGAAATTGGTGGGGGAGTCCACTCACACTGTAAAGCTACACATCAGATCTGTGGATGAAGCCATTCCTACTTAGCATTAGAGAGACACTCACACAGAGTATTAGTCACTGCTGCATTTGAATCACCTACTTATCTATTTATACCATCTGGAGAACTCAATATGAAATGTAAGTGCCACAGGGAAAGGATTAATGTAAGTGTGAGATGGAGCACATTTTAAAGAATAACATCATCATTGTGTAGCAGAGAGGTTGTCTTGGCTAAAACTGGAATAAAATGATTGGGTAGCCTTCTCCCAGTGTAAAAGTTTCTCATGAGGGGAAGTTTCCACATCAGATGTGTGGGGGAAGCCAGTTCTCAGTAGCAGTACAGACATACAGATGCACACATACACATGCTCGCCTAAGTACATAATCTAGAGTACAATGTATCAATGGCAAGCACCAGAGAAGAAGTCTGACTTTCATTGTGAAATATTGCACATTTTAAGAATCACCACATCAGTGTGTTGCAGGGAAGATAGTTTACATCACAGATTTGGATAAAAAGGAGTGTGTCTTGACAAGCAGGGAAAAAAAAACAGCAATATGTCACAGGTAATTACATACTGCACACACAAGTTGTATATCCTATCATTTGTGTACAACCAAGAATTCCTGACTGTTCAGCTCAGGATGAATGCTTGCAAATAATCATTTGATGTGTCTTTTTCAATATTTCCTCATGCTTGGACAACGTAAAATGTAAATTAAAGACATACAGGTCAAACATATGAACATGCACTCCTTAATACCATTCAGCAAGTATGTGTGTAAAGGTCCCACGACATTGTACATCATTTGCAAGTCTAATGCATCAGTGTATAGTTATAAATTTGCATTACTGAGTGTTTAGACAGCATCCCAGTGAACTCATCATATCCTGAGTACAACAGTCCTTTACAACATACACAAGTAATATAAGATATTGACATTACTTTTTTTTGTATGAAAATTGCTTCTTGAAATGCACCATTTATAATCTCATTTGTATGACTGATTACAAAGTATTAACGCATGTGTAATTATGTTTTAAGATTTTGAACTGAGAATGGGAATTAATAGAGAGCTATGATACTCCATGGCAACTTTCACACAAATAAGAAGTGCAGACATATAAACAATTCTGAGTCTTATCCAGTTCAGAACATATGTGTATGTTAACTTTTTTTGTCATTATTTACACATTTGTCATGATAATTGCAGTAAAGTCATTGTTATATGGATAACACAGGTGCATACTTAGACTGTCCTCATATCTGGGACGGTCCATGGATTTAAGGCATGTTGCACTGCTCCATATGTAATTATATGTGAATGTATGACATCACTGAGTACTACAGTCACTACATGATAACATACATGCACATGTTGGTGACATAAGCAAAAGACTTCAGAAAATGGATGGAAATACAAAATAATTCATCCTATCACCTTCTGGGTAGATAGCAGCAATACTTGTAATATTTGCCTTGTGTATGTAATATGCTTGTTACTCCCAAAATCATTGATAAAACCAAATATCTTGCACTTATTACTTGGAAGGTGTGAGCAATTTGGGGCTGATTATAAACTGCATAAAGGACCCAGCATGTTAATTCTAGTGGAATCACAGATGTATGCATGAATCTGTAGGCCAAAAAGTAATGAGAAATTATAATGTTCAATATTTTAAGCCTGTTGCTGGATTCAAACACCTGACAATCTACATCAACAGTCGATAGACATGATCAATAACTGATCACACCACTAAGGAAGGCAACCATCAGGTGCCAAAAACACACATTTGAAGGGACTATGGAAACACTATGAAGCAAGTAAGTTTGTGTGCAGCTTATTTCATAACAGTAGCCACAATTGAAACCTCCCATATGGTGTACATTCAAATCTGCAGTCTGTCCAACATATAATAACTGTCCTCATAGTGCTATCAGTCTGTCTTTCTGTACTGCAGTGAGGCTAAACATATTAGCAAGAGGGGCGGCAGACTAATGCAGCTGGAGGCAGAAACTCACCAGTTTTTACCATGAGCCATGAACTGCAATTTACCATGACTTATAATTACTGCTTGGTACCATGTATCATGCAAATGCTGAAGGCAAATACTGATGAGACTAAAGGGGGAGGAGAGAGAGATTGGGAGATAGGAATAGCGATATTGAAAGAATTTTTTATGGGCTATTTCTGGCCATCTTTGTGGTTTGTTACTCTTAGTTTTGAAACCATAATTATTCTGTCATGCTTTGTACCTAAAAATGTTTCCAGTATGGAGCAAGCAGAGTTAGGAGAGTAAAATCATGATTAAGACATAAGCAGGATTATGAACCTATGAACAGATACAATATTAAAATGAAAAAATAAATACTCTTTGACATACTTCTGGATTTGAACCCTTGACACTATGCAAAAAAGCAGTCAAGAGACACACCACATGGGAAGCCATGCTTCACAAAGGTAGAATCACACATTTGAAGAGACAGTGAGAAAAAAGATTGAAGCAAGGGGGAATATAGGCATCAAGCTTCACTGTAATGACAATTGTAACATGCTATAAGATATACATTACATTTTGAAGCATAATAAATATGTAACAGGAACTGTTTCCCAATAGTGCTATCAGTATATATTTCTATAGTGTAACAGGGATAAGCACATTTGCATGAGGATAACTGTATTAGTGCAGTTGAGGGTAAAATCTTCAGTTTTTCTATATGATGTGAAACACCATTTACTGTAATGCTGCATGAAGTCAAGCATTGATCAAAAGTAGAATAGAAAAAAATAACAGAATCTAAAATCAAGGGTATATCAAACAATGAAAGCAGCGGCTATGGCATTACTCTGACACATTCAATCTTTTAACAGTGTTTGCCACATAATAACTTACATTTCTATTACATATGTGGCCTTCATTTAAAGGCATTCCTTGAAAAAGGGGACACACAGGCACACAGAATATTACATAAGCCTATTTTGTACATAGTATATACAAGTAAGATTGCATATTTTTAATAGATATGTATTACTGTCAGTACCACTTTGTAGATATGGATAATTAATCTGCATTTTTATAGATATTTCCACTTTCATTATGTTACACTAACTTTACTAAAATGTTGTATTTTTTAAATCATGCATATAAAAATGTGTTACAACTACGAACAATATTTCAGGTTCTAACAACAAAATATTTCTGTCACTGTGAATATTGCATTCAAAACATCAAACACTAGAATCAAACCCTTCATTTTGTTGCTGTTGCTGTCAATAACACCTTGAGCTACACAGAGAAAGCTACTTAGTTGGATTTTCTTCACACAGTACTGTCCAGAGTTCTAACAGCAGTGCAATGTTGCCAGTCTCATTTTTGCTACAGATGGCATCCCAAGGAGCCAAAAACCAAAATAATAAAAAGAAACATGTCTCTGTATGATGATGATGTCTCAAATATGTGATCTTCTGTTATTAAAATGTGGGCATTAACAATTCTTGCTATTGCAGAAACATGCTGCCTAGATTTGTACATTGAAACAATGGTATTAACATGAAACATTAAGGAGATTAACAGTATGTGCCTCATATAGAGAAGCATCTACGAGGCAGAGAAAGTGGAGCACATATAGTCAGTCTTTGACATTGTAACACTTTACATTGATGGAGCAATATACTGATCTTGGCAGATGTGTCATTCACAGAAGAAGTCTAGATGAATGTGATATTATTTGCAATAGTTAATCCATGAAATCATGTCACAGTACAAACAAAAGTATGCAATACAAGAGTATGCTTCCCTTTCTTTTTTCAGCAGTACTTTCTTTTGATACATTTGTAAAGTGATTGCATTATAATTTGCATGTAGTTAGACATTTACTGTTTGTATGTTTTAGTTTTATGGACTTCATATAAACTTCACACACTTTGTACTCAGAAGCACATGCACCTCTTAAAAGCATATATTCCTAAATGTGACAAAATGTTTATATCCTAAGTAAATGTAATCCCAAACTTCTTTTCTATGTGTATTCTTCCTGACACACACTCTGTAAGTGTGCATCAAAGTGGCGGGAGTGTTAAATACTTAATTATTTGTGCAGTACTGCTGATGGGTCACACTTGCAAGCCATTAGCTAACCCCACTTCTCAGTACTTGCTCGTCTATTTCCGGGACATATGCACTGCTTTATGTAGGTCCTTACACCATGTTTACCTGCCCAGCACTTTGAGCAGATCGAGTAATTCATGAATGATAATGAGCTGACATCTAATTTACATATTCGTCATGTACAGCGGGGTTAATATGCACTATATAAGCACAACCTGGGGCTAAGGTACTTGTATCATAGTATGGAAGACTACAATAACATTACATTTGGTGAATTTTACAACTCCTGCCAAGGTACATGATGGTTCTTTTCAAGGAATAGATCCAGTTATGATGTTATTTTGCTTGTTTTTTTCAGAGAAAAGTGAGTGATGCCTGCAGTTTGTCTTTTTGTGTTGCTATAGAAGGTATAGCAGTTGTTATTGGAATGATCCTTATAAAATATTACATGTCTTTATAATACCACATTTCTCTGGGGATGTGAGCACATTTAAGATTTATATTAGAAGTAGCAACATCAAAGTCACATTTTAGCAAATATAGTATGGTAAACCTGTTTTATATGCCTGATATAAACAAGTGTTATTTCATTAAAAGGGGTTTATGTCTGACATTTGTGCTGGCTTGTGAGGGTGGGGAGTGGTTACTTCATAGGGGGCCTTTGAATTTTATTACTTAAATGAGTGCTGTGTATAATTTGCAAATGCCTGTATAAGGAATGTTAACAGTTGTTATTACTAAAGGTTCATTGACTTGTATTACATACAAATTTTTGTTCTGCCCCGATGCGCTTAGCATTGTTAATGGATGTCTGAATATAAAAAGCAAATGTTTTTTACAGCTGCCATTTCATGCACTTCATTCATTGGTAATGGTGTTATATATTCTGGACTAAAGCATTCCTTTATCCTTATTCACGTTCTGTTATTGCTGGGGGGGGGGGTGGTTACATTAATGTCTAGATGTACATGTTTTTAATGGATGCCTGCATTTATACATATTTTTTCTGGCCAGACCATAAGCTCATGGAGTTTTCCCAGTGTCGTGCTGGACATGGGTACAATGGTGAAAGATAACCAAAGTGTGTTTATTTATGATGCCCTATATATATATATATATATATATATATATATAGAGAGAGAGAGAGAGAGAGAGAAAGGGTGAGACTAGAGATATGTTTTATAAAACTTTGTTTACAATTAGGGTTGTCTTTTCTGTGTAAGCTTATGTTTAATGCTTCTCATACCTCTATCCATCTCAATTGTGTCTGACTAGGCACATCTGATACTGAGGTTCCATGACCACCTGTAAATGATATGGGCATACATTTTTTTTAGTTGTGTTCATTTATCTGATTGATCTTCAACTGTAACTTGCTGGCATTTTTAATTGCTTTGGCTTGATGGGCAGGCTATATACAGTGTGCTGGGAAAAGTCATTTTGTTATATTGCTTGTAATATATCACTATGTTGCATACAAAACTCATGCGTTACGTCTGACATTTCCTGTATGATTGAGATATATGGTAATTATTTTTCTCTCTTTAGATGTTCATTAGTTTCCATCATCTGAAAGCAGCAGCAGCATCTTGTATTAAAGGGTGTTGCACAGACAGATGAATGATAGCAGCACCCCCTATAATTCTTTTTCTAAGAGTTCTCATGTTTGTATTCCAAACAGTTTTGGAAATGAGAACTAAATGGAGTGTGTTGTGTACACACTGGTTTTATATGGAATTTTTACACCATATTGATTTGCTTCATTGACATGTATTTCACCTACTTATACCTTTGTTAGCATCATCTGCTGCTTACTCTTGTTTTACAGACAGGTGTGATGTGTAGAGCTGCTTAATGAATACCGAACAATGAACTTGTCACTAAGTGATACACACACACTCTTAGAAGTGTAGGTGCTCATGATTCTGGGCCTATTCGTTTCAAGGCAGATGGAAAGTTTAATTTTTAAACAGATTTCAGTGTGTACAATCATGGATGCTTTTGCTCACATTCACACTGCCATTAAAAGTCCATTTTTCTCAGACTTGTATTCTCCTCCATGCATTACATAGCTTCTCTTTCACTGCTTCTGCCCTATCCCACTATAATGGAGAAAAAGGACAAAACACTAGAAGTGCACCACCAGCTTGCACAGCCTAATGCTCTGTGATAAGACATACTGTGTATTATTTATAAATTCATAAAAAGCTTAGAACAGTGATCAAAAATGATATACTGTTCTTGTTATCACAATTATAACTGGTAAACTGTACTTGAGACTGTCATTAGGTCAGCTGTGATTAGATCATTGTTTTGGAACACACAAAATTTTAAAAAGTGATCCCGCTTGAATGGATCCCATATATATATATATATATATATATATATATATATATATATATATATATACGCATATATACATATCTATAACTATTTATATTTAGCTAGATTAAGATATATATCTATACATATGTATATATTTTCATATAGGTATATCTATCTATCTAGCACCTTTATAGCCATAGCTCATCAAAATATTACTCTATTTTTTTCTCACCCGGTCACTTGATATTCTTTTTGGCATCACTGTGCTTGGTGCTATTGCCATCACAATAAATATCTCTCCAGAAGACTACTCTGGTTGTTTTGAGAGTGCCACTGAATACGCTTGAACAACTGTAGCTAATGATAGCTTGTTTTTTTTTTGCTAGCACAGGTGTGTCATTAGTTCCTGCTAACTTGCAGTAGCTACTCTCTTTGAAGACTTTATATTAGATTCCAAAATAGTTTGCTTTTGGGAAAATATGCTCTGAAAAGTTCACTTTCATAAACATTCACAGAATGGTTGTAATTTTTTAAAACTTTTTGCTCCAGGTGTAAATCATTTCTCGAAACTGGGAGTTTATTGTAGTTGTAGGTGGGTGGACTCGCCATCCTTTGGGCTTTGGAAATAACTTCTATTGTGCATCATTTTTACTGTATTAATCTATTGCATCAGTTGCTTGAATGTTGTCCATAGAGTAACTGTAATGTTCATGCTTCAGGCAGCAAATCATCCAATCAGTACTTCTAAGAAGTCATGTTAGCCAGCAACTATGACCTGTCCGGAACTTCTGCCTGTTTTTAGGGTCTGCATTTTTTACTTCTAATTACTAAGAGCCAGTTGCTACAAAAATAATTCTTGCTGTTTATATCTGAACCATTAAACTCAAAAGAACTATTTAGGTGAGGTTGTTGCTTTAAATTACAGTGACCGCTGATGACAATTGCATGATAAGTGAGTGATATGACAGAATTTACTGCATTCTAATATTTACAGAAATACTGTGAAAAGAATAGTATATAAACTATATTGGTAGCAAAACTAAACAAAAGAACAGTAGATAATATTCTTTGCTTCTTTGTTGTCTCTTAAGTTGTATAAACTGACAGTTCTCAACAGACCCTCTGTTGCTTTGTACCTGAGTGTTTCATTGATATAGATGGCATTTATAGCATACGTAGCCTATGGGACATTCTAACATTATACACTGTAACCTTTTCTGTTGGAGTTCTGTGCATTTATTTTTATTCATGCTATTAACTACCTAGAGAGCACTTGCTTTTTGTCTACACTTTACAAGAAGACTGTTCTGACAGATATTGATAACAGCACTAGTGTACCTCTCTGCCTCTCTCTCTGGCTGTTTTGCTATAATATTTATCTTATCTATATGAAATTTGGTATGCTTACCCTGAAGGCTCCTGTGAAGAATGATGAACATTGCCTGTGACTTGATATAAATGAATGATCACTGGTTAGTCAAGCAGTATGTTGTCTTACTTTATAAAAACTATTCTCAGGTGACACAGAGTTGCTCTTATTTAAAATATATTTCTGAGGTTTTGTTCCAGGCTAAAAAATAACATTATAGAAAGTGTAGCCAAAGAAGCTTTTCAGACTAAAACATTATTTGGCAATAGGCACTTGTCACTATTGCTTAAAATTTTTGTTTTAACTGTCTTTAACATGTTATTACTTTATTCAGTGAGCTGAGTCATTAGTCTTAAATTTTACTTTCAGGTTATTATGAAATATTATTCAAAGTAATAGTAAGGAACTTCATGAGTTAGGCATAGTCATCCATCATGACAGCTGGCTATTACTTTATTCAGTAAGCTGAGTCATTAGTCTTAAATTTTACTTTCAGGTTATTATGAAATATTATTCAAAGTAATAGTAAGGAACTCCATGAGTTAGGCATGGTCATCCATCATGACAGCTGGTCATTTCTAGCCTTGACATGTGCTCACTGGCCAGACTGAATAATTCTTACCTTACTATATGGCTAGTTATAGCTGTCTGTGGACAATACTATAACTACCAGTGACTATGACTTAAGGTCTGCAATGGGAAAAAATAATGTTCTCCATTAGTGGCCATGCTTTTTCTTTCTGTGGTAGAGAGAAAACTGAATTACTAAAATGAAAGCAAAGGAGCAAAAAACTTACCATAACAGTAGATGTTTGAATAGATTACTGCTGTAGTAGCCTAAGCTATAGGAGGTTATATCTTGCCAAGGATATAACAGCCGGACAGCTTCCAAAGCTTAAGGGCACCTTCCACATACCCAAACTATTGAAAGCTTGAGCTACACAGGGAGAAAATCAGCAGTCTGGGTGCCAAGCACTTCAGAGCTTTCATGCCAACTGAAAAAGGGAGGATAGAGTCCTGCAATAGGTCAATGCTATGTTTAGAAAAATCAGTGTTCTTACTTTGGCAAACAAAAATCATATAAAAATAAGGGGTATGGAATGGTTACTGCAGCTTGGTCTATTCGAACATCTATTATTATGGTAAGTTTACTTACACAGCTGTACTATGTACTATAGATAAAGGAGGACAACATGATTTGATGTTAATAATCGAGGACCTAAATTGGGCAGCCACGGTGGTGCAGTGGTTAGCGTTGCTGCCTCACAGCAAGAGGTTCTCTGGTTCGATCCTCGTCTGGGGTGCCTTCTATGCGGAGTCTGCATGTCCTCCCTGTGGTCACGTGGGTTTCCACCGGGTGCTCCGGTTTCCTCCCACATCCCACAGTCATGCTGTAGGTGGATTGGATACTCTAAATTGGCCCTAAGTGTGAGTGCGTGTGCCTTCCATGGAAGATTGGGTGCCGGGCTGGCAACTCACACTGTAAAACCCTACTGCCAATCATGAGTGGACAGGTGATCCACTGTGGCAACCCCTAACCAAGAAAAGCCAAAAGAAGAAGAAGAATCGAGGACCTAAATTCACAGATCAGGACAGACAGAACAGGATATGAGAATTACCTAGGTCCACATGAGTGAGGCAACAGGCATAAAGAAGGGGAGGCCATTCTAGTCTTCTGTCTGGCAAATGGCTTGATGTTGACCAACATATGATTCAGCAGGAGAAATAGTCACATACAAGAGCGGCCAACATGCAACTCAGGTAGATTTCTTCCTAGTAAGGAAAGGGCAGTGAAGTAGAATCAGCAATTGCAAAGTCATCCCCAGTGAAACAGCTGGCCAACAGTATAAACCACTGGTTGCCATAATCAGTTGCAAGCAGTGAACATAAAAAGCTCCAAGATCAGCAGAGACTAAGTTGAAGAACTGAAAGTTGACTGGAGTGAAAGCACAAGGGTTCATGCAAATACTCTGGGTCCTAGCACCTCAGGAAGAAGAGGAAGTATGTGGAGGTGAAGTAAAATGGCAGTGTCTCAAAGCAGTATGTGTGAGGACTACAGAATTGGTATGTGGCTGAGCCACGTATGGAAATAAGGTACACAAGGAAAGTTGGTGGTGGAATGTAGAAGTCCGGGAAGTCATCAGAAGAAGGAGTGCAGGAAAATGTGTGAGATAGAAAAGCTTGACAAGGCTAATGAGAAATACTGGCTGGCTAACAAGGAGGCTGAGAGAGCAGTTGCAATAGCAAATAACAAGTCATCAGAGGCACTCTACCAGCTTCTAAAAAGTGATTTGGTAGATGGCACATAGAAACACTATCAAACTGCAAGGCAAAGACAGAAAGATAAAGAAGATAGTTAGGCACTCTTCATAAAGGATGCTAGAAACAACCTGCTCACCATTCCACAGGACATCAAAGGTAGATGGAAGGAGTACTTCCAGCAGATTCTGAATGAAGAGACCCTCACAGAAGCTGTACTGCCCCAGACATAGTTTACAGTGAAAGAAAAGGAGAAGCCTATCCTAGAAGAAGTCAGAACAGCACTAAGAAAAATGAAGTTGGGAAAAGCAGTAGGCTCAGATTACATCACAGCAGATATGATCAAGATGTTGGGTGAGATGGGGAGAAATGGTTCTTGAGGGTACTCATAGCAGTATGGATAAAAAGTGTATCCCAGATGACTGAAGAGTACGCATACTAGTGCCAGTGTACAAGAAGAAAGGGGGCATCCACAACTGTGGGAAGTGCCGAAGTAGCAAGCTGCTGTCACACTGTGTGAAAGTTCTGGAAAGCAGGACTTATAAACATATGCAGAGTAGTAGAAAGTAAGATGGGAAATGCAGCCCAACTAACCATATGTGTGCAGTAAGACAGATAGTTGAGATGAAGCTAAACATGATGAAAAAGCTAAGCTGGGTATTCCTAGACTTGAAGAAAGCATATAACAAGATCCCAAGAAAGCTGATTGGGCAGTCCTTCTGTAGTTCAAACTCCCAGAGACATTGGTAGAATTAGTGCAGGCTATGTGCAAGGACCCAGTGACTCAAGTATGAACAGTGTTCAGTCTCACAAAAGGGTCCCCAGTGGGAATGGATGTGGAGTAGGGTTCAGCTCTAAGCCCGCTGCTGTTCATATTGGTGATGGACTATATCAGCAAAGAGGTCAGAGGGGACAGAGCAACAAAGTTGCTGTGTGCAGATGATGTGGCATTATAGGCAGACTCTGAGCAAGAATTTCAGCAAAGGATAGCGGAATAGAATGTTAAAATTAAGGCACATGAGATGATACTGAGTACAGATAAGACATTTTAATGGCAGCAAATGGGGAAATCAGAAGAAAGTGAGAACTGAAATAGAAGGGAAAATAAGGGAATTCTGAATGGGGAGGTCAAAGCTAGAATCAAAGGAGCTGCAGCTATCTGGCACAGAGTGTTAGGGGTAGTGTATGACCAAAGAATGCCAAAGAAGATGAAAAGTAAGGTGTAAAAACAGTGGTGCAACCAGAACTACTATATGGTACATAAGCTTGGGAAGTAAAGGCAGAGCAGTTGAGGTAACGTGGGGTGATGGAGATGAAGTGCCTGAGATGAGTGGTAGGATGCACACCGTGGGACAGATGAAGAAATAAGGACATCAGAGCAGAAACCAAAGTAGCTCCAATTGAAGAGAAGGTCAAAGAGAACAGAGTACAGTGGTTCGGCACATGTGCAGAAAAACACAAAACAATTTGGTGAAGATGATTTGGGACAATCAGGAAGAAGACAAGAAGAAATGAGGGCATCCAGTAAGAAGGTGGAGGGACTGTGTGAGAAGAGATCTACAACAGTCAGGTATGACTGTCAAAGATGACAGGAAAGTGGCATTGAATCAAGAGAGATGGAGACAGTTGACATGACACCCTAACCTCATGTAACCAAGAAGAAGGGGAGTTGATGATGATGATTCAGAATATGAAGAATTCTTTATCCTTCATTTTTAGGTTCAGGAAAGAAAGAGTGATGAATAGCTTAATTCAGGTTGAACTCTGACACTACTTAAAGTATAAATGAAGGGTGTGTTCTCAAAGAAATCATATTTTTGGGAATAATGACCCATGATAAGATCTTGCAACTCAGATACTGTTCTTGCAGAAGTTAAAGCAATCAGTGATGCTGGGTTTTCTATATGAAGAACCTCAAATCAATCTGATGAGCTTGTTCCAATGGAGCAAGAATTAGTTTTTCCAAAACAAAATTAAGATCCCAAGGAAGAGCCATTTGCATTCTAGATGGATGGGTATTTAGAACCCTTTTCGAAAACAGCGTCACATGAGAGTGCATTGAAAGAGGGGGTTCCATTGCTATACAGGCTGAAATGGCCAAAACATGAACATTGATAGAACAGTAAGAAAGGCCTAAGGATAATAACTCACACAAATATTGTAAAAGCAGATAAATGCTAGCATTAAAAGAGTCTTGGTTCTTAATATGGGCACCATTTAGAATTTTTTTTCATTTGCTACTATATGATTTCCTAGCAGCAAGTTTCTTTGCCTCCTTTAACACCTGTTGCATGTTTTCAGAAAATATGTGCCTAAATGACATTAAGATTTGATCATTTATGCAGTTAGTTGAATTTTTTCAAGTTGGGGTATATCAAACAAACCCTGTCTTGTGTAGGTAGGTTCAGTCTGTGAGAAAGCTTGTTGCAATTGTTGACTATTTCCGAAGGAAGGGAGAACCACTATTGTATGGGTAAGAAGAGAATCACCTCAATGATATTTGGAGAGTCCTTCTGAATCTTCAGAATAACCCTGGCTATCAGTGTAAAGGGTGGGAAGGTATATACGAATATTCCAGTCCAAATGACTGAGAATGTGTCTGTTTTCCAAGCTGGCTTTCAAGGAATCTTGCAACAGAATTTTTTTTTTTTTTTTTTTTGTGAATGGAGGCAAATAGAACTATCTGAGGTGTTTCACTCAGCTGGATCAAATCATGGAAGACCCCCTGATTCCTGATTAAATGTCCATTCATGAGAATCTGTTCTGGTCCTGCTCAGTTAGTCTGCCACAAAGTTTTACTCTGATGGAATGTAAAAAGCCTGTTGAGTGAGACTGTTCTGAATTACTATATTCCAGGTTACAATGGCTAATCTACACAGAAGGTAAGATTTGGAACCCTGTTTATGTACCACACCATTGTGGTGCTGTCTGTGATCACTTGTAGAGGTCCTGGGGACCACAGATGATTGAAAGAGTTGATTGCATTTATTACTGCCAACATGTCTTTAATGTTTATATGTTTTGGTTTGTCCTTTTTATTCCAAACACCCTGCAATTTTACTCCCAAATACACAGCCCCACAAAGAAAGTCTGAGGCATTCGCTGTTACAGACTGCAGTGGAGATTGAATAAAGAATGGGAGACCTGGATTCAGGTAAAACTGGTCTTTCTATCAAAGTAGTTATCTTTTTACAAATCCCAAAACCCAAAACTATAATTTGAAAAGTCAGGATGTGTTGATGTTGGTATCATACAAATTTTAGGTATTTTTTTTAATTTAATTTTATTTATTTATACTTTGTTGACTGGGTTAGTCCCACAAGGCCAATGACTTCTTTTCAGGGAAGTCCCACAGTAGTATTCATACTGATTAGGGAAAATGTTGCCAGAGTACATAAACAAATGGAGTTCCAAATCTTACCCAAGTACTATGGGATCTTTTACATCCCCATGAGCTACCACCAAGTCAGGTAGATGGGGCCTACGTTTAATATTTTATCCAAAGGATGGCGTCTTCCTTTTGTAGGTACTATTGAATCTTTCTCATGTGGAGTCTGGCTAGAGGAATCACGAGTATCATAGATGCCATGAACCGTAATATCCTGGGAAAATCCCCATTGCTGAAGTCCTTGACTGAGTGGAAAAACTCAGAAATAGATCTAGATAAAGATCTAATTTTTCTTGTGGGAGAAAAGCTCTTTGAATGGATCTTTCCAAGAGACATTCCAGGAATGCTATTCTGTGGGATGACATTGGACAGGATTTTTGAATGTTCTCCTGGAAACACAGTCTGCAAAGGAGATCTTTTAACTAAGTGAGAGATTCCTGGAAATTTAAAAAGACTCTGCTAAGGTAAGCAATTCATCTAAATAAGGAAAAATGTGAACACCTTGCAGTCTGCAGTAGGCTATCACTGGATAGTCATGGCACTCATGGAATAGTAGAGTTTCAAATTCCATAATTTAACTCACTACAAAGAACAGATCTTTCTGTATTCTACCATGTTGACAGTTCCTAATATTAGGCAGGGAGTAAATCATCAGATACATACTGAAAAACACTCAGGAATACTAAATAAAACTAAGGGCAAAACGTCTAGGTACTTCAGACCAGTTTCCTCAAACTGTAGCTAATCTTGTTTTTCAAAGAGTGTTTGGCTCTTTTCATTATCCCTGAGGTTTGTGGTCTAGAGGGACAGTGAAACTGCAATTTCACATTCAGGGTTTTGAAAATCTGCTATATTGCTTGGCTAGCAAAACAAGTATCCTGATCTGATTGAATACAACAAGGAACACCAAATCTAGGAATTAATTCCGTCAAGAATTTTTTAGCTACTAGCATTCCTCATACAAGGTTATGCTTTTGCCCATCCAGCCACAACTAATACATAATTGCATTTCTGCACTTGAGGAAGTTCAATAAAATCCCAGGTAAATAACAAAATGGTCCCCAATGCTTTTTCAATTTTTAAATAGGTTCAGGTACTGATTTAGGTACATTATGCTCTAAACAAACTACACAAGTATTTACAAAATGTTGATCAACTTCTGAAAGATGAAGGTCATACCAATTTCTGGAAATTTGTTTTATTAGTGCATTTTTTGCCCAGATGAAAAGGTAAATGGTAGGCATTTACCAACTGATTTAAAACATTTTATGGGGCTGCTATTCATACATTTGGTTGGCACCACAAAAGGTTTGGAAATTGACTGCAGCCATCTCTTGTCCACCTCGTCCATTCAGAGTCCTTTAACTAATTGGTGTTAGTTTCATTCATTTGCTGTAAAAATGTAGCCCGAAGAGGAGAAGATAAGTCCTGTCACCATATCTGAAAAACTATTACTCTATGTTACAAATAAATCATCGGTCATATGTGTGACACACTTTACCTCAACTTCCACTTTTTTTGTAAAAAATAAAGCATCTAACAAATCATTAACAAAAACAGCATTTTAATAACAGCTCCTGTTGATGTTAAATATCCTTATTCTTTCCAAAGTGTCCCAAAATCAGAACTGCTCCATAAACTTAATGAGAATCTATGAAAATTGTTACTGACTGATCTTTGCCAGTCTTACAGGCTTCAGTAATAGCTACAAGCTCAGCTACTTTACCAGATACATTTTCATTGAATTGTCCAGTTAACAAGATCCTGTCTTGTGTATAAATAGAGAGGGATGCTAAATGTTTACTATCATCTCTTCGAATACAGGAGCCATCTGCAAAAATAATTAAATATGGATTCTGTAAAGGGATATCTTTTGAATCGAATATAGAAGGAAACACAGTCTTGGTAACAACTACACAATCATGAGGTTCTCCTTCATCCAGTATAGGAATTAAAAAACAGGGTTAAGTGGTGGATATTGAATAATCTATAAAGAGGGGTTATTAAGTAAAGACAATTAATATTTAGACAATTGTGCTGCAGAATAATATTGTGTTTTAGTCTTCAGTAACAAAGCTTCTACAGAATGTGGATCTGCCATCTAAGTCTTGTGGACAAAAGTTAAAGAAGCCACCATTTCCACTAAATACACCATCATGTCCATTGCCTGAAGGCAGTGAGGGAGGGCTGCAGCTACAGGATCAAGATTACTTTATTTCTCCTACTATAAAACAAGAAAAATTTATTAGAATAATCTGGTAACCCAAGAGCACGAGGATAAAAGCAGTGTTTTCAGTTGTACAAAAGCTTGTTCATGATAATCCTGCCAGGGTAAATATACAGGGATATCTTTCTTTTAACAGTTCCAGCAGAGGCTTCACTACTTCTGCATAATTAGAAATCCATTGTTGACAGTAACCTGTTAACGGCAGGACAACTAACAACTGTTTTAATGTAGTAGCACGTGGTGCAGTTTGCATTGCAGCAATAAGTGAAGGCAAAATCTGTTGAGTACCTTCTGAAATAAGAAGCACCAAGTACTGAACCTGGGGTTTCCATAACTGCAATTTGTCTTTATTAACTTTGAATCCTAATTCTGCTAACTGAGCCAAAAGAAAAATAGTATAGTACTTACAATCGTGGAGTTTTTTAGGATAGAAGTAAATCATCTACATACTGAAATAGAGTAGACCCACAAGCAAATTTAATCTTGTCTGTTTTTTTTTTCTCTTCTCTAGAGAAAAGGATGGGAGATTCTATATAACCTTGTGGTAGTCAAGTCTAGGTATACTGTTGTCTTCTATAGGTAAATGAAAACAGGTATTGGCTATCTGGTTGTACAAGTAAAGAAAAGAAAGCAGATGAAATATCTGTCACTGAGAAAGTTGTAGAATCAGATGGTATAGAATTGAGTATTTTGTAGGATTAGGAACAACTGGAAAAGTTGGCAATACTACTACATTCACTGCACATAAATCTTGCACAAATCTATATGTACTCTTTCCTCATTTCTTAACTGGTAAAGTAGGAGTGTTACAAGGACTGTGAGTAAGGACAATGATATCCTGCTGTAAAAAGGCAAAAATAACAGGTTTGATTCCTTTTTCCTCTTTCTACCAATAAAAAATACTGAACTACCATAAGCAGGTGCTCACGGGTTTTAATGTTTTATATGCACAAGTTCTGCTTCTTCCATGAGTCTACCTCATTTTCATGGGTAGTCCAGAGCTGGAGAGGGATTATATTTCATTACACCATTACACCATATCAGCATTTTCTTCATCTTGCTCAGATGTTAAAAAGGCAAAAGAGTATCTTCATCTGTACAGATGCTGTTTGAGCATAATCCTAAAAAATCATTAGGAATGTCTAAAAATACACATCTGGTGTGCAATAGATGGTATATCTCAGTTAACAAAACACACCTCTACCTAAGAGATTTAAAGGGGCACAGTTTCCTACAGTGAAAGCATGCTTCACTTTTAGCAGACTAATTTGAATAGGAATGGGTTTTGTTTCTGGATAATCTAAAGGAAGTCCTGGCACCGCTATACCCAGAGTAATGCGTTTGGAAAGTGGAAGATGTTTAGCATTTGCCAAAATAATCATAGATCTAGTAGCTCCTGTATGAATGAGAAATAGAATGGATGGATTTTGCACTGTAAGATTGACAAAAAGACTGTTCTATTCCTTTGGTAGCAAGAAAAATAATAATGGCTCCTGCTCATAGCTGTCCTAATGGTTTTGCTGCCACTCTGGTAGCTGCCAAGCAGTAGTCCACACAGGAAGGTCTTTTTCAGTCTGCTGTGGTACTTGAACATTTGGTGACCTCACTTGCTATCCAGATAATGGACACTCATTTCATCAATGCACAGTGTGACCACAATTAAAACAACCATTCAAAGGTGATGTATCTTGTGGTAGCTGTGGTGACAAAGGGGGATAATAATTTTGGTGATATTGTCCTGGAAATGCTGAATAATTGGAATCTACCCCTTCCTCACCCTCAGAAATCAGCATCAAACTGTTGGAGGTGGATGTTTACGAACTTTTTCTTTTGCTCTTTTTCTTCCCAGGGAGTTATCTGCTTCATATTGTACTAGATTTACAATTTCACAGATACCTAAATGTGGCCAATTCGAACAAACCTTTTTAATCTTTTCTTCTATAGGTGGCAACAAGGCCTTTCCAAAGGCTGCTGGCAGCCTGCTGGCTGCTGCACTTTCCGCAGGGTCTGGATGGCCAGAGAAGCCTTTACATAGGTTCATAGATTAGCACTAAGCTAACTGCCCTTGCGAGCCATTTTAAGTCTAGCCAATTATCCATTGTGAGACTCAAACCCTGCATCTTGTGTTTGTAAGGCAAACACCTTAACCATTAGGCCACCCTCCCAACCCAAAATATTAATCATGTATTGTAAATACACATTAATATTTTCCTTCTGTGCAATAGCTTTAATTCTTGCCTAATTAGGGGTTGGGGGTATGCTATGGTAATGGCTTTTAAGAGGTTATTTCTAGCAGCTAGAAATCCATCATCTGTATGCTTTGGAACATTATTGCCAATATTCAATTTGCCCCATATCTTTCTAAAAATATCAGGTGATGTGGAGCTTTTGAATATGACCCTCAGGTCTTCAATAGTAGGGTTTTGCAATTGCAAATGTCCTTCTAAGGTTTTTGCATATTTTTCTGTATGTGTTTGAATGGGAGGACGAGAATCTACAATGGTCTGAAAATCCACCACAGTCCATGGTCGCACTACTCTTATGGTAGGTTCAGTGTCACTATCTCTACCTGCTGCTTCTGGATTTGGTATTTCTCATAAACAGTGCATCTGTGCAGGAGGTATGTCAGAATCACAGAAGAGTCAGAATCTGTTTTTTTCTCCTGCATTTTGCTTAGCAGGGAATATCCACCAATATTCTTCCTGCTCCATAATGATCAGAAGCTGGCAAATAATGTACTTGATCTTGGTCAAAGTGTTAGTTTTTAATGAACTTTTATTAGGAAATACCCCCCCCCCCCCATGTTTAGCATTATTTCCGTATTCATGGTTATGGTACATTTGTTTACGTTCATTAGCTATACGCATTAACATTTGATCTAATGGTGTTACTGCAGGTACTGAATGTCTTTGTTGATGGACTCTAGTGTTACAAGTTGAACCAGAGGGCTGTATCTGTGGAAGTAGTAGTTGTTTCTGCAACATTTACCTCCACTTACTTTCTCAGGGAGGGAAAGCTGTCAGCTTCTTGAGGCACGGTTGGGTCATAAGGTGGAGGGGGTATAGAAAGTAATGGAAGCCAGTCATTGTCTGATGATTCTGGCTGTGTGACTGATGCTTTTCTAATTGTCTTAATTGTCACATACCCCAGGAATGAGATTTCTCATCTGCACATTTTTGTAATGTATTTACTGTTTTATTAGCCTCCTGGAACTGTGACTTTAATCTATCTGAGTTATATTTTAAGCTTCAAACTACAGATTCCTTTTCCTGACATTTAGCTTCTTCTTAATAACAAAAAAAATTCCAACTCCAAGAACATCAATACTTTATTACAGCAAAGCTTTCGGATATAAATCCTTCTTCAGTGCATTATACAGTCTGTAACATTCTTTCAGTTTTGTAAAACCATATGAGCATGGCCAGCTAATCACATCATCTCTAAACTAATGCAATTAACATTTTAGCTTAGAGATATAGCAGTTCCTTAAAAAGCTTCCTTAAAAGGTACTCAGACATACTTTCAGCTCAATTTATAAATACATATTAGAACCATATACTTAATAAATTTATCAGTCTAATAAAATATTTATTATAAAAAATTTTTACATGTTCAAATTATTTGCACATATACAAAAATATACATATATATGTGTATATATATATATATATATATATATATATATATATATGTATGTATATATATATATATATATATATATATATACACACACACACATTTAAATCCCTAGTGCAATTGCATTTGTCTAGTTGCTAAAACTGGCTTAATACTAACCATGTTATTCAACCCTGGTAATACATCTGCTTGCAGTCTTAAGATCGATGCATATTCTTTATTCTCCAGAAGGTTATTAACATCACACCTTCTTACTTGCTTATACACTGTTTCCATCACCCTAAATTTAAAGGTGTGCTCAGTACCTTTCTCCAAAATATGCTTACTTAATGCATTCTGCTGTATTTGTCTATGTAGCTCTGACTTGTGTTCTATTATTATTTCCTAATATGGTTACTTAATGCATTCTGCTGTATTTGTCTATGTAGCTCTGACTTGTGTTCTAGTATTCTTTCCTTTAGTTTCCAAGATATGCTTATACGTATATCTGACTTATGTTCTAGTATTTTTTACTTTAGTTTCCTTGTACTTTCCCCAACATAAAATGAGGGGCATTTTAGGCAGGTAGCAAGATATATTACATATGTAATATTGCATGTTGCTGTACATTTAAAAAAAATTTTATTTGAAACTGGATGGATGTACATATTGTTGTCCTTCATAAAAATATCAGTACAGCAGCTGCAGATCAAACATGGGTGTGTGCCTGTTGTATATCATTTTTGAGCTCTTTTCTGATGCCTAAAATCTTTATAACACAATCGCATTTTTAAGTTCTTTAAATTCCTATATGTAAAATCTGGCTTATTATGAAGTATCTGTCGTAGTTCTGGCATAGCCATCAAAATATTCCAATTATTCTCAATAATTTTCATTGCTTCCCTAGTCTTAGTATTATAAGTAGTTAGATATCTAACCTTATTTTCTTCTTTATTCGCTATACTACAGGTATAGTCACTATTAAAAATAGGTTTTATTAGTCCTGTTCTACTATTAAAAATGTCATTTACTAGCTCATCCACCATAGATTTTGCCTATCTTCTCTCTATAAATTCATTTGCCAGTTCAGTCATCCGCAGTGTGCATTTGCTGTCACTAGTAGTTAACCTACTTGTTCTAATAAGTTGTGCTTTCACTATTTCTTTAAAAATGTGTGGGGAGAGTGCATGCTCCCTTTATGCACATACCGATTAACTCACACTTCCTTTTTATGAACACTTGTTATAATTAAATTCCTTTCCTTTTCAAGTAGTACATCCAAAAAGGAAATTCTTTCAGCTGAACATTGCTTTTTAAATCTAAAAAAATGCAGTGGTACTCTCTAAATATTCCACATACTCATTCAGCATCTGCTCAGTGCCATTCCATATTAGGAGGCAATCATCAACAAATCTTCGATAAAACAGAACCCTGTTATTCATAGCTTGCTCATTATTAACTACAACTGATTTTTCCCACTGATGCATAACCAAATTTGCATAAGTATTTGCCATGGGGGTACACATGGCTACTCCAGCTATCTGTATATATGGTTGCGCATTAAATAAAAATAAATTTTTATTTAATACCAGGTCTAATAAGAGACAGTTTCTATTTCATTTGCGGGATTAGTTGTTTCTTCATTTAAATAAGCCCATATTGCTTCTATGCCATATTCATTTGGAATTACAGTGAATAATGAGTTGATATCCAGTGTTACAAACATAAAATCATTACATTTATTCACTGTGTTCCATTCTCTCAGCTTGATCAATAAGTCATTTGTGTCTGTTATATAACTCTGATTCTGTGGTAAATACTTACTTAAACATTCTTGCAAGTATATAGAAACAGGTTCTGTTACCCATCCTCTCCCCGAGACTATAGGTCTCATGGGTGGCTGGGTTAAGGATTTATGGATCTTTGGTATTCCATAAATTACCGGAGTGTTTGGACAAGGAATAGTGAAAAACTTAAACAGCTCTATACTTATACTGTTAGTAAGTTGCATGTCATAAATAAGCATATTACATTCACTTATACATTTCTTAACATCCATTACACTTATTTTCTTAAAAGTGTTTGCATCATCCAGAAGAGCTTGCATTTTGTTCATTCTCCATTTTCATAATTTCTTCCATTAACAGAGATTCAGTTGGTGCAAAGAAGTCATTCATTAAAGACATGTAGTCTGTGCTTAGTTTCAAATTTAGCTGTTGCTACTTTTTCTTCTTCCAACAAGAGGCTGGTATCTTATACTTTTGTTTCAGTTTTTTTTTTTTTTAGATTTTTCCAAAATGTTCTTATCAAAAATACCTTTTTCCAGAAACTTTACAGTGCTATAATTTTTCAGGATCCCAGATCATTTTAACAAATAATTACAGCTGTCTCTTTCGTACTTAATAAACATATATCTGCCTGGAGTCCTATACTCTGGCTCTTTTAAATCACTTGTATGGGCACCCATTGTGAAAATCCACTCTCATACAAAAGGACAGATTTGCCATTATAATTAGGGTTACTCACATTCTAAATGAAGGAAACCTCTCTGTTCCTTTTCTTTATATTTGATTAGAACTATTAATCCTGAGAAAGATACTCTGTCCTTCTGACAAGGACACTCAGTCTTTATAAAAAGGATTCTCTGTCCTTGTATGCACTGATTAGATGCCACTAGCACACAATTAAATAATTTACTCCTGTTAGTATGGGTGGTTACAAGTGCATCCAATTTCCCTGATGCATACCGTTTACCTGCTCACATGCTATCACAGCTACTGAAGACATTTTAGTACAGCTTAACTGTAGAGACCTTAAACTCTGCTGAGATTTAAAACTGCATACTGATACACCAGAAATTTGCCAGACAGAAGATCTGTCATTTGGGCCTAGTGGCAATTTCTAATGCAGCAACACACAAACAACTCAGAAATCTGAGTAGCCACAGCACAGAACTACTAAGGTACCCAATACCATTCAAACAACACAGTTCAACTGAGAAAATAATATTATACAATGACTGTCCATTAGTATTCAAAAAGTAGCATGCTGATTGGTCAGCCCACCCAGCATGCCCATTGTAAATCCGAGCGTATACCAATGGAAAAAGGTCCGGTCACCCGGACTTTTTTCCATTAAGATATGCAATAAAAAATTTAATTTTATTTCATTTTTTAAAAATAAGCTCACAACACTGGAGAGATGGCACAGAGAAAAATAAAAGGATAATCAGGTATGTTATACAAAATTAAATACATGTAGCTAATTATCCTTTTATTTTCTCTACCCCCATTTCTCCTGTACATAAAAACCTCCCAGTTTCTTTCTTTTTTTTTAGTTAAAAAAAAAGCAACAGAGATATTTCCTTTCTCCATTGCTTCCCTTACACAGCACTGGTGTACTGCAAAAGTGTGGGAGTGCAAGTCCCATACGCATGCGTAGTACATCACCAATGCTCCAGGATATCAAGGAAAAAGTGGAAGACCACCACGACACCATTATACAAAGACATTATTTAAGAAAAGTAAGTAACTTTTTTCTTAAATAATGTCATTGTATAATAGCAATAACTATCTCCATGGTGTGGTATATTGAAGATTTACCCACAGTTGCCTTTGTTTAATCACTCGGTCTTCACCCTTGTGGTTAAACCACACCAACCATGAGTAAATCTTTAATATACCACACACACACACATTGTTGGTTATTGCTATAATCACCTTTATTGCAAAGAGAAACATGTAAATGGGAAACAAGGAAATCAAGGTCCTGTCTCGTTGAGCAGCAGAAACATACATTTTTTAACTACCTTCTATGATTAAAAGCAACATTATTGTAACAATCCTAGAACCACTGACCAATTAAAAATTAACATTACAGCATTAATTTTGCTAAGATCTCCTACCTTCTTGTTTATAACTTTTCCATATTAGGCATGAGTTCCAAATTCCATTATTGAACTTTCTACAAAGAACGGAACTTTCTATATTTCTGCCATGCAGGTAGTTTCTAATATTAGGCAGGGAGTAAATAATCAGATACATACCAAATGCATTCAGGAAGGCATCTTGTAAAGAAAGCATATTAGAAATGAAATACACACTAACATTTTTCCTTCTCTGTATGCCTCACCCCTCTCATCCCTCACCCTTCCACAGATTTGAAAGGATAATTTAAGGATTGACAGGGCTAGAAGTTTACCTGCTGTAGCTAGTCATTCAGACTTGTTGGACTGTTCTTGTTTTTGGGATGCGTCCCCTTTCTTAGAGTCTGCTCGTCATTGTTGCTTGAATATTTGCTTGCCTGAAGTTTGCTGAACCTGCTTATTGTGCTTTTTTATAAAAGGATCATGAATTGGAGATGAAATCTTTAACAAACTTGGAAAAGGAAGGCTGAAAAATATGAGTCACCCCTTGGTTCAGTTCTCCTCTCTTTATCTCTTCAGCAGCAGATGGTCCAAATATAACCTGCCCATCAATGACAGAATTCAGAATTTGAGTTTTTACATATTGAGGCAAATTTTGGGAATATAACCATGCAACTCTTCTCATAATAGGCATATTAGGCTGTTATGCTTGTGAAGACGCAACAGCTGAGTCATAAGAGCACTTCAAAGTATGTTTGGTTATTTCTGAAATAGAAGCAATATTAACATTTAGAAAAAAAATGCCCTCAATTGAAGGAAAAGTACCAGTAAAGTTCCTCATATTATATAAGAAGCAAGCAAAACATTTAACGTGTGCCTGACAATTAGGAATTCTAAAAATATGAATATCAGAAAAATAGCTCTTTCCCATAATCTATCAAACGTTTTTCAATCCTTGTTAGAGGGAGAAGGATTTATAATTTGATGAATGTTTAGCTGCAGAAGAATTTGTCAAGGAAATCACTGCAGGGTCAGAGCTGTGGTTAGAAAATAAGTGCTTGCAAGACTGATGAACCTTATACATCTCTCTGCCTTCTCAGGGGCTGTAGGCCAGCTGTCAGGCATATTGCAGGCTGTAATTAAAACATCCTCCAGTGCTGGAAGGACAGGAGGAACAGTAGTAGGCCAAAGAAATTCCAGTTGTAATAGATCATAACATTGTTTTAAAGAAACTAGAATGACATTTTGTTCCCAATGAAAATGTTGATTCATCATAGATTTCCTTTCAGATAAGGAAAATTCTTCCAAGGGCAAATCAGAAGAAATATTCTCCTCAGAGTCATCATCTTTAGCCTGAGAAGAAATAACTGAACTTGTCCCCTCTGATTCTCTTCCTTGTTTATCACACAATGAATTTGCAGACACTGAAGAATTTCTTCTCTTACTAGTATAAACAAAATGAAAGGGGTTAATAGTCTAAATTAAGCCCTGAACTAAGACCAATAAAACTTTCCGCATCTAGGGTAACAGAGACAGAGGAAGATAAATGTTTAACTCTCTGCTTTTTTTTTAACATAAATATCCATAGAAACAGCCCAACTCATGTCAGGGACAGCACTCTTGGAAACGGGCATCTTAGTCCAGCCAGGCAGAGAATCATTCCATGATCCTTCCTCACAGACTGATCAAAGTGAGTCTTACATGCCCACAAAGGAGACTCCTACAGCCACAGAGGACTATCCAAACTCTGGTCCATGGTGGCTGAAGGGATTATACCAGAGTAAACACCGGAAGAAGATGAGTGGTCTGAGGAACCTGAAATGGACCCTGCAGGGTCATCCATCTTTGAATAAGGCAAGGGAGAAGTCTGTTGAACTAGCAAAGGTTGTCTTGAAAGTTTTTTTTCTTGTCTTCCAAGCAAAGTTGAACTGATGAGCTGGTACGCTATTCTGTGGTTAAGCCATGAAAGATGCCTGAAATTTACCAAGATATATCAGCAGTAGACAGTAAATAAGAGTTTACACTAATAACAATAAAAAGTACAACACAGCTTTGACTAACAGAAATGCATAAAACAGAGTTCTTTACAAATACGTACTATTTTAATCATAAAAATAAATGTGCAACTCCCCCTCCCTCCCACAAGTGAACTTATTTGTCCAGCAGTGGAGAAACGTTGGCTAACTGTCCATCCTGAAAAGCTCACATGAGGAGCACTGTTCAGTGGCAGACAAGCTCTGTAGGGCTTGTGGCCCAGACCATTGATTTTCTTCCACCTAGCTCGAGCTTTCAGTGTCTTGTGTGTGCAAAGTGCCCTTAAGCTTTGGGAGCTGGCTGGCTGTTACATCTTAGGCAGGATATAATCCCTATAGCTTAGGTTACTGTCATAGTGATCAAATGATGGCCATAGAAGGTTACCAGAAAGTGCAGTTTGTTGAAAACCTTTCATCAGGCACCTGAATGTAACATAACAGTGCCTTGTCTGAGTCTGCAGTGGCAACAGTTATCACCACAACTGCCAAGTGTCAGAGAGAAATGAAGATTCCCTCCTCTTATATTAAGTGAGAGTTTGTATCGCTATCATACCACATTTAGTTTCTATTATTGTGCTGCTGTCATTTTTTTTTTGTTTCATGTATCTTTTTTTTAATATTTAAACATATGATTTAAAGTGTTCTACCCTAGGTAACAAATATACATGCATACATAAATAAGTAAATAAATAAATAGTAATACTTTAAGTAAAAGCAAAGAAAGAATTATGTACAGGGTCAGTTACTAACCAAATGCAGCTATTTAGATTCAATATATACTGCATGCAAACATGAGGTGAAATTCAGAAACCAATAATCACTATGCCTCATTGCCTATGTTGAGACTTACCAGTTTAGAAAGAAGCATCATATGGAGTGCTGATTATTATAATTTTTATACATATTTTATCCTACCTGCTGCATGCAGGCTACACATACATCTGTGATTAGAAGTTTGTTTTCACACCCCCACAACTTCTCATTTTATCTTACTTGCCAAGGAACTGCCTTTGTTCCAACACCGTAAGGATCGGATTTATCCCCCCAACAATGCTTCAAAATTGTTTAGGGCAGACATGAATTGTCCCAAGGTCAGAAAGCCACCCATCATTCATTGGCTTTGCCTGTGTAACACTGATAGGTTGAGGCATTTTTTTCTACATAAATCCTCACCTTACCTGTCATGGATCCAGAGTGCATGCTGTCAAGATGAGAGTACTCAATACTGTCCTGTGATACATTCATGCGTCTAGATATACACTGATGTCACACAGTGCCTTATACTGACTGGTGCATTTGTGAGCATGCTGTGGCCCAGCCCTGATAGTGCTCATGGTTGCTGCCTTCTTGAAGTTGTTAAAACAATGATTTGATCCACCCCTTGCCCCCAGAGATGCTTGAACCATCAGCAGCTGCTCATTCTCACCTCACCTCATAGGTTTCTCGAGCACCATTGTTGCTAATCGAACCTGAGACAACTGACTTATAGTCAGTGCTTTATCTATCTATGCCATAAGGTTGACTCAAAGAATAATTGACAAGTTTGGCAAGCTGTGCCAATCCACAATATATCTTAAAGCAGCCACCTCAAACTTTGTAAGATGTTTTCTCTGGCACTTTGACATTACAGAGATATCAGACCAGGGTGCAGTTCAAGGAGTATTTTGATATATGAGCAAGAAGAAAATAAGTTTCAGATAACAATATGTCTTGAAACATTAGCAGCCCCCTCGAATGTGCTCTTACTGTACTGTAGTGTATGCAGAGAATGTGTGGTGCGTTGTGGGAAATCTTGGAATAAGATGCTGTGCTGCATGGCAGCTTACCTTGAGAGTACTATGTTTATATTTTTGGGCTTGCACATATACCTACCAGTGGGATACACAGTGTAAATAGCTTGCACTCTTTCACAAATTACTTATGCTCAAAAATCCCATTTGTTTTGAAACAGAATCCTCCATTATATTTTGCTGTTAGCTGTTCCTACCCACTTTTGGCTAAGTACAAGGCTTTCTGAATCTCAGCTGTCATGCATGAAGTCTTTCAAAGTAAATAAATCATAGCTTTCTAGTAGATTTGAAGTAACCTGACACAATTCCCATATAAAGAACTGTATGCAAAAAAAAATGCTATGCATATCGTTGAGACAAAATAATAGAGGTAGGCTTTTGTGTCAATAAGTTATGTTAGACCAGGACAAATTCAACAGACTGGAGTCTTTTTTAATTATTTAGCTGTTAGCAACATGACTTACATCCTCACTGAAAAAAATCTGATTTTTCAACATCCTTTACATTAAAAAATGGTTAAGGATTCTAACAATGAGGTGAAGATTGAACACTAGATCCTGGCCATGGGTAGATGTTGCACAAGGAATTTCATTAATCGATCATAGAGTTCTCTTCCTGGTTCTACTGTCTGTTTTGCTTTTACAGCTAATGAATGTCTCACACCCACACTTTCATGTATCAAGAACCTTTAAAGTAATCCTATGGGTGAAACTTTCTGGAACAGTCACAAGTGTCTCTGCTTGTTACATTACATTAATGATGTCAGCTATCAGATGCTTAGAATAGAAAGAACTGGTTGTACACTTTGACTAGCAGATTACTTCTTACATTTTTCAGTATCTTTTTTTGTCTCAATGCCTGTCAATTATCAAAACTACAGTATGTCTAGACCCCATTCATTCCCCTGTACCGAGTATTCCCAGCACTGGGCAAGAGCCAAAAGAAGAGACTTTCATCCAGTCAGCCACAAAGCTGGTTTGTGCTTTCTGTGGCATTCTGGCAATGAAGGTGATTCTCACTATTAAGGCCCTAACTCCATGCCTGGTGACTAACATGAGCAGCAACATCACTGTGGAACATCCCACTCTCTACTTTTTGTATGCTTCTACCCACAAGCTCTGAGCACCTTCATCACTGGTTTGGGAATCACTAAATCCAAATATCTTGCCCTGGCCATTTCAGTGTTATGCAAGCCTCTGCTTGTGTGGTGGTAACTGGCTGACCATAATCACTGGTCCCTCTTCCTAGAATGAATGAGCTCTGTGCCTGCCATTCACTCATGTCCTCTCACATTTAGTTCTTCCACTGTCCAAAGTGCTAGTCAAACTCAAGTCATCTCTGTTATTGTCAGGGCTTTAACCCGCTACGATGTAGCTCTGGGCATTTTTTTTTTACATTTTAGAATGATTTTCTTCAGTATGATACAGATTGAGAGATAATTACTAGGCTGACGACTCTAAAGGGCCTTTTTAATCTTTATCATCCTTCCTAACTACACTTAACAGGTTATGATATAATTTTATAGGGGCATAACTTCGGTATGAGTGGTCAAGCATTTACAAACTTCCTCTTTTTAATAAGAGCATTAGTGGCAAACCAGGGGTAAATTTACAATTCCCCATCTATGGATCCAAGTTGCACTTGAATAAGTGCAGGGCGGAACTCCGCTTCACATGGATAGGAAGCGGTAATCTCTGAGACACATACCTTTCCCTCCAACATGTCTTATTTATGTTGCAGGACAGGTCCCTAGATCGGGTGTTTCTAATGTTATTTGTTTTATGAATGTGCTTCTTGTGTTTCTTGAGATGTTTCCAGTAGGGGAAAGATTTGCTATATCTTCTGCCTCAGTATAGGTGGCTCTATTTACAATTGGTTTGGTGCATTGTTGTGTATTGACTTTGAGGTTTAGAACCTGGACAATGCCATGTGGTTGTCCTTAGCCTGGGAGGCTTTTACCTCAAATTTGACTTTGATTGTTTATTTAATTTGATGAGGGAGTTCTTACCTTGCTGGGCATTCCACTTTGTATTTTAATTATGTTTTTTTCCTTTTGTTATACAACCTATTAGTGTTGGAATTCCACCAGGGTGGCTTGTTTTTAGAGTTACTCCTGTTCTTATTTTGGATAGTTACCATGGCCTCTATGCAGCTATATACATGACTGTAAATTCTTTTGCAAACAACTCTGTGTAGGCAATGGTGTTTGATGGATTTCAGGGTGGGCTTATTATTTTTCCAAGGTGCCACTTTAAACAAGGAATTTAGTCTTGGAATAATTCCTAAAAGTACCAGCGTTACCTGTTGTCCCAGGTTTTATTTTTTGTTTCGAAGGAGATAGCTTTATGGTCTGACATGACCAGTGAGGACATTATACTCAGAGGGGTGCAATGTTCCTCCATGTTGGTGAGGACTATGTTAAGAGTGTTTGCCTCCCTAGTCAATTGTCTACTGGAAGGCTTACTGGGATGGATAAAGAGCCTTTGTAGTAGCCTTTTCTAAACACTGGCAACCTCCAAACACTCGATCCCACACAGTTTGTTTTTGTCAAGGGGAGGTCATGCCTGTTAAATTTGGTTGACATCTTTGAGACAGTCACCAAAGCCATGGATGAGGGGAAGACATTGCATACCACCTACCATGACCTGGCCAAAGCTTGTAGCAATGTTGTGGTGGGAGTATACAAAATGGTAGCAGCAGAATTTGTCCCTCTGTGATTAGCATGGTACAAGGAAGAAAATTTAAAGAGATAAATAAGCAAAAGTCTGAATAAACACATTTCCCAAAAGCCTCATACACAGCCAGTGTTGAAAAGTAACTGTTGACATGCAGCCTTGACAAAGTCCAACCTGAAGATGCAGCCAATGGTGCTAGCAGCATTGTTGATATAAAAAATAAAACCACAATAAATCATTTCAAAATATTTCCCACCTTTAATGTGACCTATAAACTGTACAATCAATTGAAAAACAAATCTGTTAAGGGAAAAGATGTAAAAAATGTACAGTAATCTGGTTGCATAAGTGTGCACACCCTTAAACTAATAATTTGTTGAAGCACCTTTTGATTTAATTACAGCATTCAGTCTTCTTGGGTAGGAGTCTATCAGCATGGCATATCTTGACTTGGCAATATCTGCCCACTCTTTCTTGCAAAAACACTCCAAATCTGTCAGATTGTGAGGGCATCTCTTGTGCACAGCCCTCTTCAGGTCACCCGACAAATTTTCTATTGGATTTAGGTCTGGGGTCTGGCTGGGCCATTCCAAAACTTTCATTTTCTTCTGGTGATGCCATTCTTTGATTTCTATGTATGCTTGGCATCATTGTCATGTTAAAAGGTGAAATTCCTCTTCATCTTCAGCTTTCTAGCAGACGCCTGAAGGTTTTGAGCCAAAAGTGACTGATGTTTGGAACTGTTCATAATTCCCTCCACCTTGACTAAAGCCTCAGTTCCAGCTGAAGAAAAGCAACCCCAAAGCATGATACTGCCACCACCATGTTTCACCTTGGCGATGGTGTTCTTTTGGTGATGTGAAGTGTTGCTTTTGCGCCAAACGTATCTTTTGGAATTGTGGCTAGAAAGTTCAACCTTGGTCTCATCAGACCATAACACATTTTTCCATATGCTTTTGGGAGACTTGATGTATTGTTTTGCAAATTTTAGCCAGGCCTGGATGTTTTTCTGTGTAAGAAAAGGCTTCCATCTTGCAACCCTACCCCCACAGTCCAGACATATGGAGAATACGGGAGATTGTTGTCACATGTAGTACACAACTAGTACTTGCCAGAAATTTCTGCAGCTCCTTCAGTGTTGCTGTAGGTCTCTTGGTAGCCTCTGTGACCAGTTTTGCAACATCACTGTTGTCCCATATTTTCTCCACTTTTTCTCTCAAAAAGTTTCTTATTTTTCAAATACAGTTGAATGAATTCCATAGTATGTGTATATAACATCTTAAATAACTATATACACTATTTACATCAGCCTGACACTATAACAGAGCTCAATATATGCAATTAATTTATAGGTATAACAATCCAGTTATCAGAGTGTATCTGTTCAGTTATTGTAAAGTGTCAATCAATGATAAGACGTTTTTCCATAGATTGTTAATAAATGGCTTAGGATGACTCCTTAATTCTTTAATTTTAATTTCCAACAATGCTCTGGTCTTCAGTAGGCTGTAGAAGTCTTCCAAAGTCAGTATTGTGTTTGTATTCCATCTTCTTGTTATACACTTCCTTGAGATTGCAAGTATTGTCCATACTAGATACATATTTGACTCATTCAAATGAGGACCTTAGTACACATTTAATAATACTAGAGCTTTAGATAAGTTAAATGATTCATTCAATAAAGCTTGTAAAATGTTTTTAATACTATTCCAAAATGACTTAATTTTAACACAGTTGAAGAAAATGTGATTCCAATCCGCATTATGTATTTGCTCATACCTCCAACATATTCCCTTTGTGGAAGAATTCATTTTAGTAACTCTATCTGGCGAGAAGAATGCTCTGTGCAAGCATTTCCAATTAAAAACTTTCCAGTATTATGTAAAGGATGTATGTTTTACTGATAATAAAATATTTGATTTACTTTCTTCAGTTAGCTGTAATGAGTGTCCTTTTGTTATATAATTCCAATATGAGGATTTGGGTGTTGTTTTATAATTTATCAATATCTTGTAAAATTTTGAAATACTATTTTCCATATCATAATCATTATATATGATTTCATATAGGTATTTCGTAAGTTTAGGTATTTCTTTAAATTAAGAATTACTCATTTTTCTGCATAAACCTTGCAAATACGTCAGACTGCTTTGCATAGTTAGCCAGTCTTGTTTTGAAATTTTATATGTTGTTTCTATTGTTTCTCATCTCATCTCCATTTTTGTTGCATGTTTCTATTGTTTGCATATCCAGAACTTTTAGTTCTTTGATACATTGAAACCAACAAACAAATCCTTTCTGTTCCCAGGAATTAATTATTTCTCTGTATATTTTATGTGGATAGCTCTTTGTCACTATGAATGGTGTTAAAAGATCAAACCAGATTTTTAAATCTATATTTGCATTAATAATTTTCCTAAATGAGTCAATGTAATAATTAAACATACAAGTTTTAGTGGGCTAAGTTATCTTATATTGCATACTGATACATAATATGTGCCATGGCAAATTGTTTTTATCTATTTGAAATTTTTTTTTGTAAATCAAATTAATTTATTGATATTACAGTTAGTAATTCTTTCCAATTTGCAGAATAATTTGGACGTATCCAATCTGAGATTGTTTTAGATATTGATGCTTTTATATATGTTTCTATATCAGGAAAGTTTAATCCTCCCTGTTTCCATGGTCTGATATGATGTATTAAAGCTATTCAGTTTATTTTGGGAAACCATAAAAATTTTATTAGGCATGAGTTTATTTCTTTGAGTATATTCCTTTCTGGTAACAGTTGTATTGTTAAAGCTATATATAGAATTTTGAGTAGTAAAACCATTTTTAATAACTGTAGTCTATCTTCAAATGTTAAAATTATTTTGTTCCACTTTTCCACAGAGATTTTAATTGTATTGATGATATTATTGTAGCTTTGTGAGACTAATTCATTATTATCCTTGCATAATAATTCCTAGATATTTTAAGGTAGAGTCTTGTTTCCCTATAATGTGATTTCCCTTTGTCTGCAATTCTTTTTTTTTATTTAAAAATAAAAAGTTTGATTTTGATTTATTGAAATGGAGTCCTGAAGTCCTGTAAAATGTGTCAATTAAAATATCTAATTCTTCTAATGTCTCTTTTGTATTGGATAATGTTAATAATATGTCATCAGCAACGAGCATTACTTTAGAATTGTGTTGTTCATAAACATCTACTCCTTTGATTTTTGTATTGTTACATATTGAATTTTCAATATTCCAATAGCCAAAGCAAATAGAATCAGTGACATGGGACATCCTTGTTTAGTACCCATTGTTATATGTATAGATTCAGAGGTGAAAGGACCTAGCTTAACGTACGCTAAATTATTTGTATATATATATATATATATATATATATATATATATATATATATATATATATATTCTTTAGTAGACGAACAAATGAAGGAGGACATTTTGAATAAATAGTCACAATTTAGGGCATCAAAGGCTTTCTCTATATCTAAGCCAATTATGAGTATTTCTTTATTTTCTTTATTAACATGATCTATAAGAGAAATTATCCGGGTTCTGGCATGTAGCTCGCAAGACATTTCCCTGCGAGCTACATCACCGATACCAAATGGCTGCAGCAGCAATTTGCCGTAGAGCAATATGGCTGAATAGCATAGCCGCTGCTGCTGTAACCTATGCGCAGAAATATTTCTGCTGGTGGCGATCCTTACGGACAGCTGCCCAGCTGTATTCTAGCAGGGACGGCCATACTAGATGTGTACTACTTTCTGTATTGTCATGTAAGTATGCGCATAGGTTACAGCAGCAGCGGCTATGCTATTCAGCCGTATTGCTCTACGGCAAATTGCTGCTGCTGCAGCCATTTGGTATCGGCGATGTAGCTCGCAGGGAAATGTCTTGCAAGCTACACGCTGGAAACCCAAATTATCCTTTTAATATTGTCATGTGTGTGTGTCTTCTTCTTCTTTCAGCTTTTTTCCCAGTTAGGGGTCGCCACAGCGGATCACCTGTCCACTCATGATTGGCAGTGGAGTTTTACGGTGTCGAGTTGCCAGCCCTGCGCCCAACCTTCCACAGAAGGCACACACACACTCATGCTTAGGGCCAATTTAGAGTGTCCAATCCACCTACATGTGTGTGTGTCTATGATATATAAATCCAGTTTGATCATTATTTATTTTTTTGGATAGTGGTATTTTCATTCCGGTAGTTAATACTGTCATAAATATCTTATAGTCATTATTTAATAATGATATAAGTCTATATGAGGTACAGAGGTTTGAGGATTTGTTTTCCTTTAATGTTGGTGTGATTAAGGAATATCTCCAAGAGGGTGATATTAAAGCTTGTGACTGAATTTCTAATAGAGTTTTATGAAAGAGTGATAGTATCTTTGAAAGAAAAAAGTTTATATATTTCCATAATTATGCCATCTATACCTGGAGCTTTATTATTTTTTCCCTCTTTTATTATATCTGTAATTTCTTTGCAGGATATGGATGCTTACAGATCTAGTTTTAATTTTTCTGGTATTTTTTTATATTAGAACATTTTTCATCTCGATTTAATTGATCGATGTGTATATTTTCTTTTTGGAAATGTTTCAAATAGTGATTTCTATAGGCATCAAGAATGTCAGCTATATATGAGACATATTCCCCTTTCTTTTCATGGAAGATACTTTTAATGTTATTAGCTTTTGATTATATTTTGATTCTTGTGGATAAATTATGTAGATATTTCAGAGAAGTGGGCAAGGTATTAATTTTTAGTTTTTCTAAAGCTAAACTAGTTTTATGTGTTATAATTTCATTGTATTTATTGTTTAATACTTCTACTTTGTTTTTCATCTCCAAATGATTTTGATTTTTTTCAGCTTTTACTGACAAAAGTTTGGATTGTAGATCTAATAATTCAGAATCCCATTCTCTGACTTTTTTTATACCAAGTTAGGGTTTACCATATATATGTAAGCTTTTAATGAGTCACATATCATTATTTTATTTATCTCTGTGGTGTAATTAATATCTAAGAAGAACTGTAATTCAGATAATAATCAGGGTTTGAACTCTTTAATTTTAGTTATATATGCTGGAATTCTGGAGTTAAAGATTAATGGTTTGTACCCATTTTGAAGTTTTTAGTATCAATGAATTGTGGTCTGAAAAGAGGCAGGGAAAGAATGAGAAATTAATGATTTTAGACTGTAAGTCATGGGCAGCAAATATGTTATCTATTCTAGTTTGGGTACCAAATCTGTGATCTTGATGGGAAAACAACAAAGATTTATCTTCTTTAAATTTGAAAGTATCTACAAGATGAAATGATTCTCCCCACTTGTTTAAAGCTTTTGATACAGCAGATGTACACAGTGGTCTTTTATCTGTAGTTTCAGGAATATCAACTATACAGTTAAAATCTCCTCCTAATATTAAGTTGTCTTTATAATTATTGGAAATATAATCCAAGTGTTTTTTAACAGTTCCTGATCCAATGCCTGGGAACTAGTACAGATTGGCTAGGGTCCATATTGTGTTATTATATTTAACTATTACTAGTGCTATAAGGGCTTCTATATATTCATACTTATAAATGATTTCTGGGTTAATCACATTTGTTTTCCATAAAATTGTTATCCCTTTTGTCTTTGTCTTATAAGTAGATTGCACCAATATCCTAAATTCCTTAGGATTCCATTTGTAATTGTCATTTGTTTTGAAATGAGTTTCTTGAAGGATGACTATTGGTGCTTTGTTCAGTTTTAAATATTTCAGTATATTTTATCTCTTGCTAGGATTGTTTAAGCCATTGGTATTTAAAGATAAAGTTAAATCCATAAATAGGTTGTTTAGACTATGTATTTTTTGTTTTATTGTGACTATTAAACATTTTCCTCTGATAACTATAAAGTATATGTTTGAGCTTTTAAAGGAAATTATCAGTTTTATACTTTGAGTGTTTACCAATAAAGTAATGTTTTGGCAGGCATACTAAAAATGTTTTTGTGAAATAACAAATTTAAATTAATAAATGTTAACAAAACTAAGATCCACACTAGCCATGAAATGAAAATCATTCCTAATCTGATGGATAAACCTAAGTCCATCAGATTATCACTCATACCTTGACAATCCAGAACATCTGAGCTCCATAAATTAAATTATCATATGGAGAATATCTGTAATAGGAATAAGCAATATTTATATTATTTTGAACAGATATAGTACTATGGTAGATTAGACAGAATTCTAATACAATATAAATGTCTTCTTATTGTATAAGCAATTAATATTTACATGAAAGATAGATGACAAGCAATTCAATCATAGTAAAGTAGGATGTATCATATATAAAACCTCAGTAAAAGATTATAGCACACAGTTATTTAACATATTCACCCTTATTGATGAAGTCTTTCAAAACTTATTACTTAATATAAATAGATGGTAATAGTTATACCTAATGTTTATAATACAATGTATTTTACTGGATATATCAGAAGTTATATTTCATTGTTTGCCAGCATTTAAGTAATCACTTTGTTGCTAACTTACTTAAAGCATCAAGTTTGTTTTATATAAACATTGATGAAAGTTAGTGCATTTTAATTATCAGTGCATCCCTCTTCCCCCATTTCCTACACATAAGGATTTTCATATCTGTCATTTCTTATTATAAAATGAGTGAAATTATAGATTAAAAACAACAAATTCACTTATTGTGATTAATGATTACAAATTCCCTTTCCATATTCATAATTTGCCTTTTTATGGCATATACTGAAACTTTTTAAATTTAAATGGCAACATTCTATTTTGTATAATCAGCAAAGGTTAAACTAAGTGATTATTGTCAATTTAATACTATTTGTTCAGGATGTGATTGTTACATTCTGTGACATTCGTAGTTCAGGCTTCTTTTGTTTCCCTTGAACAACTTTGTCAGTTTGATGTCATGTATAAAACATTAGTTACATTGGTAACAGCTTAAGTATTATGTATGGTCAGGATGTGTTACAAAACCACAATTCAAGTTAAAGCAATTATATGACTTGTTATGCACATTTACTTATATGAGAAAATAATCAGGCTTCCCCTTGATGTTCAATGTAGTGTATGTCATTTATGACAAGTTAAAACAGTAGTGTTATTATACACAAGCCCATGTTATTAAATCATGTCTTTAATATCTAAATTCAGCAGACTGCTTCATCTTATATGATGAGTATATATTTTATGTCTAGATTTGCAAAAATCATACATTACATAAGTATTGTGTGTGTGCTTTTTTTCTTGGCTGTTGCTTAGGTATTTGAGAGACCACAAGCTGTAATGTTTATTCTTCTTATTAGCTCCTTCCAAGCATGCTTATACAGTCCATAGACTTTAAATTATGAGACCTTCTAGTTTCTTATTTGTGATAAGTATATTTCCACCCTTACATACACACATATCAGTACTTCATGCATGGGCAACAATGCCCATCCAGTTTTGTCAGAATACCATTCACTAATTCATGTGATGTGTTTCCAGGCTGTTCTTAAAATATCCAGAGCAATATTTCTCCTGTTCCATTGTACCAGCCTGTTCCATGCAGTGGCCCTCAGCCAGTAAACCACTCAACACACCTTCCACTCCCACAGATATTTCCATTAAGGAAATCTGATAACTATGTAGCACTTCCCAGCAACCCCAAACACCCCTAGAATCAGCTATCCCCATATGCCCAACACATCTGAGCAAGCTCACCTCCCAGACCATTGTAAAGGGTACTGCACAACACCAAGTGTTCTTAGTCTTTCACAATAACTCAGACTTCCATTCTTATGTAAGTCATTAATGTGTTTGGACCAAAATACATTTTAAATATAAAATTGTGCTTTTTTTTCTTTATCAAGAATCAACTTAATGAGTTAAATGAAGTGTTGGGAGAACATCAGTATTTGTACATGAGGTTTAAAACAGCCCTTTTATTATATGTATATTTTTTTTAAAACCAAAAACGTCATTGCCGAGAATCATCTCGGAGGCTCCTTAGAGCCATTAAGCATTATTGTCACTCTGTCTCTTTTACCATAGCAACCTGGGAGCATCTGTTTCTGTTAGTGTGTCTGTGTACTGCATACCAGAGGCTTGCGATGCACCTGCAGCAAAGCTACACTTCACTGCAACTTCAAGCCTGAATTCCCCCCCTTTCAGTGAGACACCAGCCAGGAAAAGAACAGAGGGCAAACAGATCAAAAAAAAAAAAGCAAAACCTCCCAACAAGCTGCCACAATAAGAGACAACACACTCCTCCAGCCCTCCCACCTCTTACTCAGCAGACATACAAAAATTCTTCTTTCTACCATCAGTCCAATGATTTGTTTCTGTTATTCTTTTAAGAGCAGGAGCCATCCATTCCATTTCTTCTGGGATAGACACTATGTTGTTGTTTTTGATGAATATAGTAGCTTCTTCTATGCCATTAAAGGTTCTCATCTTATTGGCAAAAAAGTATTTTTATCTTGGCTGGAAAGGCCAGCTGTGCTTTAATGTTGTTTTGTTTCAGCAGTTTTATTATTGGCCAGACTTTTTTTCCTTTGTTCTAGTATTTTGGTAGGATGATCATTGTCAAACCTTATCAGGCTTTGATTGTATTTTAAGGGTGATTTTCTCCAAGCAGATTTTAATATTAGTTCCTTGTCAAGAAATTAAAGAAATTTTATAACTATGGATCTAGGTGGAATATTTGTTGAGTTAGAAGCAGGTTTCCTCAGTGCTCTATGCACCCTTTCAATTCCAAATGAAAGTCCCTCTTTCAAGTCTAAAAATTCTGGAATCCGGGTTGTTAAGAATGAAATAATGTCTTCACCTTCAGTGTTTTCAGGCAGATCAAAGATCCTTATATTGTTTCTCCTTTCCCTGTTTTCTAAGTCATCTATTTTGTTAAACAGCCATGTATTTTGTTTAAGCAGAAATTCTTTTTGGAATTCGTCCTCTTTGAGTCTCCCTTCAATGTCATTTACATAGGTCTCGATATTTGTTATTTTTGTATGGTGTTGCTGTAGTAGTTCCTTAAGAGTATCAGTCTGTTTTTGAGAATTTAACTTGAGGTTTTCTAAGTCATTTTTAAAGCAATCCATCTTCAGAGATAGTTCCTGTAAGGTAGATGTCATCAATTGCAGTTCTTTTTTCAAAGCAGCATCTGGGTGAGAATTGCTCAAGTTGTTCATATTCAGTGACTCAATATATCTCCAAGTTACTTGACAGAAAAATTTTTTTGTATATCTCCACCAAAATTGATAGTTATGTAGTTTAATAGTTTATCTATAGATTTCTGACATTTTAAACTTGAAAATAATAAAATTTTCCTATAATATTATACTAGTTTATAAACTCTCAAAATTCACTGCTCTCAGTTGGCCATCTAGGCTCCGCCCCCAATTTCTGCACTTTTTGCTGACTGTCTTCGCTGTGTTCCATGGTATATCCGATGCTGTGTAAATGTTTTTGTACCCATCTCTTGACTGATACCTTTCAACAATGAGATCCCTTTGATGCTTTGTAAGTTCTCTGTGAATCATGGCTTTTGATGTAGCAGGCAATTGAGTAAATGTCAGGAAAATCCTACTAGGACAGCTGAACTTTATTTGGGGTTAATCAGAGTCTCTTTAATTGATGGCAAGTGTGTACCCAAGAAGACTGAATGTTGTAATTAAACCAAAAGGTGCTTCAACAAAGTATTAATTTAAGGATGTGGACACTTATGCAACCAGCTTATTGTATATTTTTTTACTTTTTATATTTTTCCCCTAATGATTTGTTTGTTTTTCAATTGAATTTTATAGGTTATAGGTCACATTAAACATGGGAAAGTTTTGAAATGATTTATTGTGGTCTCATTTTTATAGCACAAAAAAACTGGCATTTTAACAGGGGTGTGTACATTTTTTATATCCACTGTAACAGACAGCATCACTATATGACAATTCCAAAAATTAAATGGTTTTCTGTTACAGCAAGGGCCATATTTCTTCTAAAGACATTATCCTTCAGATAACTTAATGAAGGTTACCCACCATACCCACCATACCACTGACCAGAAAACTGAATAAAAGATCTAACCCATACTCACTCTGCAACCATGAAGGACTGCAACTAAACAGATCATCAATTAGTCTTACCATTCCTGAGCAGCCATAGTCCAAAATAGGCCCTGAAAGCTGGAACTGTATTTCCAACAAACTCAGAAAGGAGAAAACACAGAATTTTGGAAACTAATCAAAAACATTTGTAGAAACTTATAAATGCAACTGCTTTAATATTCATGGATAATTATGACCATGTACTAAATTATGTTTACAATTTTTATTTTATTATATTCTCTTCCTAGTATAACTGAATGATATTATACTATACCTTAAGCAAGCCTACATGTGTGTATATAATGTGTAATGCTTGTTTTAGTCCTGTAAACATGATTATACTTGACATGATTATTCAGTTGCATTAAGTAGAAGTTGCCATATCAAAACTTTGCTTTAATTGGATTGACTTACTAGAAATTTGAATTGTATATTGCACGTTTCTTTGTTTCCTGTAAAACTTTTGCTGCAGACCATTATCTTTTAGTTTTTGTACTTTTTATTAAGACGTTATTGTTATGATTTACAATCATATATATTTGTTTATGCCATTTGACACGTCATGACAGAGGCAAATCTATGGACCAGCTCACCTACTTAGTTAAGATATATATATGTGTGTATATATATATATATATATATATATATATATATATATAAATTATACCTATTTATGGTGAACCAGATGCAAGTCCCAAATGGAACACAAGCATGTATAGCTACCTGTTGCAATTTCAAAGACAACATTTTTGAATAGGCATAATTCTAAAATTTGAAAATGTTTAATCTGTTTTGGAGATGTTGGGGTATAGCTCCAGATGGGAGATGAAGGGGCACAGCCTTTCTGTAACAATCATATATAAACATTCCCATTTTGTGCCCATTTGAGATTACCATCTTTAAGTTTTCATTAGGGAATCAGGATGTACACTGATTTGTTGAAGATTAGGTATGCTGTATTACATAGCTTAACTCACTTATCACTGAAAGTAGTTCCCACTCAAAGTGATGCAGAAAATAATACCATCAATGCTGTGTGCTGATATTATCAGGAAACAGAAGCAGATTATCTGCATCTTGTTTGCATCTAGTCAGGATGGTAAATATGAGTGCAGTAATTTTCAACGTCTGTGCAGTGGCTTAATGGATAAAAGAGTTAAGGTAAAGCCTGGAATTTATCTTAGAATAATGAATCGTCTAAGAGATTAATACTTATGAAAGATCAGAATGGGCCATACAAGCCACCACTTGGGTTAAGGGAGATAATTTTTACTGATGTGGAATAACTTGTCCATGATTGTGCTGAAACTGTATAAATTATGGAAGATTATGTACATCATTGAGGTAAATGGAATTGGAGGCCCAAAAGTATTGTTTGGGGAAAGAGTTCACAGGGCTTCTCTATCAGGCCTTCCATAAGCATAGAAATATGTACACACATGGGTCAGTACCTTGGTTTTAAACAGGAATTCTAGTGCACTGCTTTGGACAACTGTTATGGGAATTTATTTGTAATGTTTACTAAAAATAAAGAAGGATAGCAGTAGATCATTCTTATCTAATCACCTCATTTCTTTGTTCCTGATTAAAATACTGATTGGCCTAGATAGTAATCCAATAATAACTGTACACATATAAGTTCATTTTTTTCAATACAGAATGTTGTGTGTTATTTCTGTGTATGTTATGTTTTCATCTCCTGTTGAAAAAGTCATAAAAAAGTGTTAATGTAAAAAATGTTTTAAAACTAAAACTCATTTAAGAAACCTAACATTAGTGTATGTGTGTTAAGTAAACAATGGATATATGCATGCTGAATCAATTACAGCAGCTTCACCAAACTATAACTAAATAAAATGCATCTTCCCAAGTTGTTATTCATATAATTTTGCACTAGCTACATATTCAACAGCATCTATACCATTAACCTGTTGCCATATAATACAAATAATCAAAACAGTCAGTTAGCAAAATGTTTCTATGTCCAGCACTAGTTAACTAAATCATTTAAACTATGCCCTTATACCTAAAAATGGTATTGCGCTTTCAGGCTTAAACTATATAACAGCAGCAGTACATCACATAACTTATTATAAAAAATCTGAGGTCAATACATCCTAGGGAAAGGATCCCTTTCCACCATCACTGTAACATCTTTCACCAGACCATCCTTCTGGGACATTGATCAAAAATGGCATTGCTCAAGTGCCTCTGCTGATTTATTGAAATATGCAGGACAGTTTTAACCACCATTAAGTAGCCCCAATTTACTGCAATACAACTGAAAAAAACTTTATTTCTCCTCTATTGGGTGCTATGAACAAATGAGTAGTTCAGCTACCTTCAAACTGTGTGATCACTTACATGACTATAATGGTGATTACAGTTGTTCTGGCTAGGAACTTTGAATAATAAATTATCTGTATGTGTCTTATTTGAACTTATCTACCTTTAAAACAGATGATATATAAGATAGAGAGTACTGTGTACTTTGAGAAATCATAATTTCCTGTTGAGAAGCAGTCTCCTAAGCTATAATGAAGGAATAAGCATATCAGCAATGTATACTGCTGACAGATCCTAGCTTGATTTGTTGGTGTCTATTTTTGCAACATCATCAACCGTAGACATGATAGTGCATCAATCACAACTATTCAATTATTGTAATTTAACATGTGATATCCTGGGGGCTTCAGTTGTCATTTGGAGGCTAACATCAAACAATCCAAATGGTAAATGTTGGCCTGAAAAATGAACTGTACTTAAGAATTACTGGTTTAAAGATGTGTATTCAAAAATGATAATAAGAGGCATGACACATAATGTTGTCTTTATAAAAAATATTTTGCTTTTGCAAGTACTGGAATGAGGGTTAGTAAACAATTAAAACTGATTTTTTCATGTTTTGAATGAAAAGTCATCATGGATAAACAATATAAATAATTTTGCTTTTGATTAGAAAATTACACACAACCCAATTTAAAACATTCTTGCTTTGCCTTTTATGATCATGGAAAAACATTCAACATTTTAAAATGATCATGGCAAAAGCAATATGCTGCATTTTCTCAATGAAAAATGACATCCTTTTCACAAAAGCTGACAGAACTTTTAGCAAACAAGTGAAACTAATTTCACATGATTTAAATACAAAAAATATTGATAATGGGGAAGCAAGTGATCAAAACAAGTTAATTGTATTGCTTTTCAAGCACTGACAGACACTAGCAGGCAGTTGAAAATGATTTTACCAAAGCTGAGTGGAATACTCTTGTTTTGTAGTTTATGAGCATGGAAAGTAATGTACAGAATATTAAAACAGCATTGGGAAAACAACATACAATGTAGGCTATTGATTAAAACAAAATGTAAAAGTGCACAGTTGCTTTGCTGTGCTGTTAAATATGGTTGCCTTTACATTCAAACTTTATGAATTATTCTCCTGATTGTTAATTTCATGCACTTTACACAATATTTTCAAGTGATCAAGGGCAAATTGTCAGCATTTTGCTTTCGATAAGAAATAACATTGCATTCACTTGCTCTATCAGAAGGGTTAGCAACCAATTAATCAAAACTGATTTTGCATAATTAAAAGAAAGAAGATAATCATTCAGGAAGCAACATACAAAATTTTGATCATGATAACAAAAAAGATTCATGTAAAAGTGGCACAGTTGCTTTGCTGTGCTGTTAAATATGGTTGCCTTTACATTCAAACTTTATGAATTATTCTCCTGATTGTTAATTTCATGCACTTTACACAATATTTTCAAGTGATCAAGGGCAGATTGTCAGCATTTTGCTTTCGATAAGAAATAACATTGCATTCACTTGCTCTATCAGAAGGGTTAGCAACCAATTAATCAAAACTGATTTTGCATAATTAAAAGAAATAAGATAATCATTCAGGAAGCAACATACACAATTTTGATCATGATAACAAAAAAGATTCATTGTTTTCACAAGTCCTGTAGACATTTCTAGTAAACAATTAAAAATGGTTGGGTTTCATTTAAAGAAGAAAGATGAATATGGGGAATCAATATAAAGGATTTGATCTTGATAAAAAGTCAGCAACATTGTTTTCAAAAGTCTGAAGGGTATTCTGGTAAACATTTGAAACTGATTTTACTCAAGCTGGGTTGATACAGTCTTGCTTTACAATATATGAGTGCAGGGATGCAACACATAACATTTTGCTCCAGATAAATCTACAGTGTTTTTGCAAGTGATGTCAGTAGTGATAGCAAGAATTGCCATTGCCTCAAGGCGTAAGCAGTATGGTCTTGAGTAGAAAAATATGTTAATTTCAAAGTGCTATCAGAAGCACAAGCAAATCATTATTCAAAGAAAATGTAATCATGGGAAAACAACCTACAGCATTTTGCTCATGTCAAAGAGTCAATTACTTTACATTCAGTCTGATTTACAAATTATAATAAAAACAGAAGAGAAAACAAGTTATACTCCTGTGTTAGCTCCTAACATTATATATACAGGGTTCTAGAGCAAAAATAACATTTATTGTGGGAAGAATACATTTCTAAAGAAAAACTCCACCATTCTGTTTTGTTACCTTACTCCAGATTCTGGATTTAATTTGGTTTCTAGCAAAAAACACTTTTTTACCAAAGCAAAAAATAAAAACAAAACACACCAGAAGTAGAAATAGCTGATAAAAGCTGTTAAACTTTTTATTATAACCTCTGGTACCTAGGCTTTTTGCCTTCAACGGAGAAAATACAATAGAAACAGCCAATTTTTATACAGGTACAAACCCCCAGTAATTACAACCAAATAACTTTTTTAAAGTACCAACAGCACAATCTAATACATATATAACCATACAAATATTCATTAAACTAATATATATAAACATATCTTAATGGATATATTTTTAAATATAATAAACTGAATTTTACAAAATATTTTTTAAATATTTTTAAATACATTTGAAATTAATTTAACCATTCAACATTTATACTAAGCTTGCTAATTTACCAAATTCACTTCAAGGTTAAGGCCCCTAGAATATAAAGTCCTATAATTTAAGATGAATTTACTCCCCAATTCATTTAGCTCTTAACAACATCACCCCTGCTATGTAGGATAGGCTGTGCTAATATACTAAAAAAAATTAAGTAGCATTGCCCTCATAGGTTCATAGGTTGGTACTAGGCTATCAGCCCTAGGGCCTATACAAGCCTAGCCATAACAATTCCCTGGCTATTTCTTCCCACACTATTTACATCCCTGGACCCCTGTCTAGCAGGGTGACTGACGTGATCCCCGGGATGAATTTCCTTTCTCCCATCCAATCGTCAAGGTTCCTTTTGAAGAGGACCAAAGAGGCACTCTGCTTGACATGTATGGGCACTCTATTCCAGAGTCTGGGGAGTCTCTGGGTCAGGAACCAATCCCTCCAGCATGTTTTGTTTATTGTGATGACAAGGTTTAGCTCCCTGGAGCGTGTGGCTCTGAGGGATTGGGATTTCTTTAAGTGTAGCATGTCCAACAGCTCTGGGTTTGACATGGCCTTGTATGTTAAGCAAAGATCGTCTCTGAGTAGACGATATGTGACAGGGTATAGCTGGAGATTTTTAAGGCGGTCAGCATAGGGCATCTGCTTTAGGCCTGTGATTCTTTTAGTGAGGTATTTCTGTGGCCTTTCCAGTTGTTGCAGATGTCTTGAGAGGTACATACCAAACGGGGCATTGTATTCTATAATGGGTCTAATGAGGGATGAGTACAGTGGGACAATGACCTCCTTTTTTCTGGATGAAAAGCCCTTAGTGATGAGGTGTGCCACATAGAAGGATTTCCTGACTGTTGTGCCGATGTGGTTATCGAAGGTGAGACCGCTGTCCACCTGTGTCCCTAAGTCTCTTATCACACTTTCGGTGTTTAGTGTACTGCCACCTATATGGTAATTCACGGATACATGTTTTTTCCCAAACGGGATAACTATACATTTCTTGGCATTGAGCTTGAGCCCATGGCTCTGGCACCAAGCATCTGTTTCTGTAAGGCCCTTTTGTAGAGTATCCACATCATTTGGGGATTCAATAATGGTTCCCAGTTTGCAGTCATCTGCGAACTTTGTTATCCAGAGTTCCTTAGTGTTGGCCTGTACTTCAGAGAAGTAGATGCCAAACAACAGCGGTCCCAGGACTGAACCCTGAGGTACTCCACTTGTCACTTGTCTGGAGCTGGATTTGGAGTCGGCTACTTTTACAGTGTGGGTTCTATCAGTAAGCCAGTTAGCAAACCATTGGGTGATGTAGGGATTAATGCCCAGCTTAGTAAGTTTATCTATGATTCCAGAGTGGGGGATGGTGTCAAAGGCCTTGGCAAGGTCTAGATAGGCTGTGTGGACCACCTTACCCTTGTCCATGGCTCTGGAGACTGATTTGAAGAAGTCAATCAAGTTCAGGAGACAAGATCGGCCCTTCACGAACCCAAACTGGGTGGGGTCCAGTGTTTGAAGGTTGCCAATATCTTTGTTTATAAGTTTCATGATAATACGCTGCATGGCCTTGCCGATAAGGCTTGTCAGACTGATGGGACGGTAGTTTCCGAGATCCAAGGTGGATCCCCCCCTTTGTGGAGTGGGATAACTGTAGCTGTGCGCCACTCAGTGGGCACGAAACCTGAGGTGAGGCTATGATTAAACATGACACTTAGGTGAGGTGCCAGTTCATATTGTAGTTCATGTATTGTAGTTCATGTACATACACAAAGTGTTCAACAACTGGATTCTTCATATTTCTATTGCGGATATTCCCAAAATGTTTCATAATCCTTACGTTAACAGCTCTTTTTGTTTGCCTAATGTACCATTTAATATTTTTACAACTACATCCCACAATATAAACTACTCCACATTAATTACAGCCAAATCTACTTCAACAAATAAATTTCTTGCCATTAATACAAGTGCCCGAAATATTCTTAACATGACTACAAACCTTACAATGCCCGCAAGCAAATATACCTTGTTGTTATATTTAAAAATATATATCTATTAAGATATGTTTATATATTGTGATGCCCGTGCACTGGCCCAGTAATCAAGGAGCCTCAATCCTCACCACTAGCACCAGTGAGGGGCATCCACGTTAGGAGGATAACAAGTACACACACATTAAAATACAGTTTCCCCTTAAGTGCATACAGAGATCACAGTCAGTCTGGGGCTGGTTTCTCCCTTTCTCTCCAGATCCACAATAAGACTCCCCACTGGCACAGCTATAAGGTTCATATCTCAGCCAAGTTGTCAAACCAAAACCTCCAGCACCCTCTCTGTCCAACCAGTACTTTGTGTCCCTGCCCAAGTAGCTGACACACACACACACACACTTTGAGATTTGAGTTATATGCAAACACACAGACACTCCTGGGGAAGGCTAGCACAGGTTCTCCAGCTATGCCCCCTTCTGCCCAGACTATACGGTAGTACCACCTGCCACCAACCACCTTTATCAGCTACTATAAAGGCCCTTACCAAAAGGTATCCAATTCTACAGTGCAATGTTATTATTATCCAATTGGTAAGTGTGATGAACAGCAAGGCTATTGAAGTGGCTTATGCAGTATCACCAAATACGTGCAAGTACTCTAAGAGATTAAATTATCTCTACATATGACAGCCACTGTTAAAAGGTTTAAAAATAATAAATAATAAAAACAAAAGACAATACTTATTAATTTAACACAATGACATTACAGAGTTCAGAAATCACAGGAAATATTTTAAAACAACATTGTAGGACAGTCTGACATAAATATAGAAAACAGATAGACTAATCTTGCTATTTCTATCTATCTCTAAGAGAAACACTAAGATCTAGATCCTAGTTACAAGGTAAAGTGCTGGTGAGTTGTCAGCTTTAGAACAAAATACAAAATGCTGTTCTTACTTTCTGAGATAGCCCTTAAATTGATAATACATATTACTGCTGAGTCATTTCAGATTACATCATTCTTGAGACTTCTGCTTAAGTTTCCCAGGCTCACAGAAATCAAACTAAATTTTAATTTTTTTTTTTGTAATCTGCACCTGCCAGGAAGCCACAGCAATAAAAGACATTTTACATGTAAAACATAGTAATTATCTATGTCTTAGAACAATAGAAAGACTTTCCTAGCCTAGACATCCTGTCCCCTAGCTTGAGATACAACACAGTCATAAAACCCTTTGCTTATCAGCTTTCTTCCAGCAGGGTGCACTGTGGTTAAATTTTTGAAGCTCAACACATAACACAGTTTTCTTTACATTTGTGAAACAAGCCTGTGGATCATTTTAATATTTACAATGATATAGAATTATTTACAAAATTCTATCTAGCTAGGCTGGCAGCCTTCGCATATATATTAGTTTATTGAGTATTTGTATGGTTATACATATATTAGATTGTGGTGTTGGCATTTAAAAAATGTTAATTGGTTGTAATTAGTGGGGTTTTGTACCTGTATAAAAAGTGGCTGTTTCTATTGTATTTATCAATTGAAGGCAAAAAGCCGAGGTACCAGAGGTTATATTAAATAGTTTAGCAGCATTATATCAGCTATTTCTGCTTCTGGTGTGTTTTTTATTTAATTTTGTATCTCCCTAGAATATCACATGGATGCAGTTTAGTTCTCAGACCCCCTTTAGTACCTTTTTCATATCAGCCTGTTTCCATTCTTTAGACAACGATGGTGCTACCCTCCTCCTTTTGTCTATTTAAATCTCACTTTGTTTCAGAAAGATATTTGCCTCCACCTAAATTAACTTTGCTACACAGCAAGATTAAGAAGACAAAGAGGAAATGTAGAAAATGAGATTTGTAATGTAGAAGTTAAAGAAACAGAAAGTGAGGTTATGGAGTACCTGCAAAGTGAAGGATTCAGTGTAGAAAATCTAATTCAGAAAGCACCATAACAGGATACATCAATGTATATCCAAATTAAGGGGAATCCAGTGGAACAAGAAGCAATTGGTCAGGTGCCATATGAAGATATTTTGGAGCCTTCCACAGGAAACCTGTATAAATGTTAACTTGAAGCTAGACAGCAAGGGAAGGAACAGGAAACTGTAGAAACTCTGATGCAGTCAATGTTGAGGATAGGCCAGTGAGTTCCCATATAGCAGAGCAATGGATGGCACAGGATGAAATTGAAGAGAATGTGCCACAGGAAGATGCTATAGAACTTTCTACAGAATGCCCACAGGAAATGGAAAACAAAAAATGTGTCCTCAGTTTAGAAGAAAATGAGTTAAGAGAAGAGTTGCTTGATTTAATAGAGATAGATAAATATATTAAGATCAATGAAAGAAATAGACTGCAGAAGGTCAATAAAACCCAAAAAGTCAGAAGTTTGATAAAACTAATGAACACAGTAATTAGAACTGTCCGTAGAGACCAATGCGATATAACAGAAGTATGCAGGATATATTGCTGTGCAGTTAAATTAATAACTGATAAAGTTCTACCGCAAGAACACAGGGTAGTGAGGGAAAGGAAGGGGAGAAAACGAATACCATCATGGAAGTATCGAACAGAGAAAACTATAAAGCAATTAAGACAAGAAGTGCCGCTGTTAGAAGAGTATAGAAGAGGGAACAGATCAAACAAAAATATTTAGAAAGATAGACGTGATAAAAGCAAAGTATTAGAACAGATCAGGATCTATCATGCACTATTGCAGATAAACTAAAAATCTCAGTACAGGTGGAAAACCTTAGAAGATATGCAGATAAATTTAAAGGAAAAGTACAAAATAAGCAATTTATTGATGACCCAAAACAGTTTTAAAGGTAGTTAGGAAACAATGTAAAAAGAATTGAAAGACCACCAAAAAAAGAACGAGAAACATTTTGGAGGAGTATCTATGACAATCCTGTGCAACATAATAAAGATGCTAAATGGATAGAAGTAAACAAAATAATAAGACGTTTAAAGATACAAGATATAAAATGGGATGAAGTAACAGCCAGAGAGATTGAAACAAAGCTAATTGAAAAATCCCAGGCCCAGATACAGTACCTAACTTCTGGTTAAAAATATTAATGTCTTTGCATGAAAATTTAGCCATGAGTAAGAACTATTTATATGCGTGCCCCAAACAGACACCAACCTGGCTAACAACAGGAAAAACAATGCTCCTACTTAAGAGTGAACCAGCAAGCTACCCTAAAAATTATAGGCCAATAACTTGCCTTCCGACGATGTGTAAACTATGCACAGGAATTGATGCTGACAGAGTTTATAGTCATTTAGAAGAAAACTCAATTATGGCAGTAGAACAAAAAGTCAATAAAAGAAAGTCATGTGAAAGAAAGGGTCATTTGTTAAATAAAGTCATAGTGGAGAACTGTGAAACGGGGAAGAATCTAAGTATGGCATGGATTGACTACAAAAAAGCATTTGATAGTATCCCACATTCATGGATAAAAGAGTGCTTAAAATGTATAAGATACACCCTGTACTGATCGACTACATTACAGTGACCATGAAACAGTGGCAGAGCACTTTGCAATTAAGCTATGATAAAGGACAAATTATTATTCTAGGGATAAAAATTCAAAGGGGGATATTCCAGGGTGACTCTCTATCATCATTGTTATTCTACCTTGCTTTTAACCCATTAAGGTGTTTACTTAACAGCTTAGGCCATGGCTATAATCTGGCTCCTAGAAAACAAAGTGTAAAGACTTCTCATCTTCTATTTGTTGATGATTTAAAACTGTATGGCTCATCAGATGAGGAACTGAAAACACAACTGTGGGTTGTCAAAACTTTTTCAGATGATATAAGAATGTCATTTGGTCTTGATAAATGTGCAAAAGCAACCTTTAAAGTGGGAAAAACTGCAGCACCAGGAAAACATCAGTTTGGGACAAGAATGTGATATAAAAGAACTTAAGTAAGAGGGAGTGTATAAATATTTGGAAACTGATGAAGGATCAACAATAAAACATGAAAACATGCAAATAAAACTTAGTAAGGAATACTTTGGAAGACTTAAATTAATCCTGAAAACAGTGTTGATATGTAGGGAAAAAATCCAAGCTATAAACCAATTTGCTCTTCCTGTCCTAACTTACAGTTATAAAGTGATTGACTGGCCCCAAAACATGTTGGATAGATTAGATAGGAAAACAAGAAGGATGCTTCATGCTCACCAAATGATTTATAAAAATCAGTGTATATCAAGATTACATATTCCCTGTTCTGAAGGAGGGATGGGCTGCCTTCAAACTGATTACATGTATAGATCTGCAGTCATGGGACACCACACATATTTGCTTACCTCACAAGAACCAAATGTAGTGAAAGTTTTGAAACATGAGGAGAATAAATCTAAGATGACTTCTCTGTGTAATCTAGCAGAAGCATATTGGCATCAAGCAGGAATGGAAATGAAACCAGAAGTAGATAAAAATCAGGCAGCAAATGAATGTGCCAAAAAAACAAAAAAAAAGAATATAAGGTGAAGGACCAGATGAGAAGGCAAGAAATGCAGAAAATGCATAAATATAGTTGTAAGTAGAGAAAACTTCTGGTAGAACCTCATGTTGATCAGGAACAAAGACAGGAATGGTTAAGGAGAGGTGAATTCAAACCAAGAGATTTACGGTTGATATTGGCAGCCCAAGACAGTGGGATACGTACACACTGGTTTACAAAGTCCATTGAACATGTAGGAGAAACAGACAAATGTAGGTGTTGTAAAACCGAATTGAAAACCATCACACACCTCATTGCTGGTTGTGACATACTAATGGCAGAAGGACTGTATACTGAAAGGCATAATAATGTGGCAAGACTGTTGCACTGGAGATTGTGCAAACATTATGGTATTGAAGTGGCTGAAAAACAGTGGAAACATGAGCCACAAAGCATCATAGAAAATTATGAAGTTTATATCACATGGGTCACCCATTACCAACAGTTCAAAAGATAGATGCTAGAAAACTGGATATAGTAGTCCATGAAAAGACGAAAAAAGTAGCATTGATCATTGAAATTGACACACCCAGGGACTACAGTGTGTTGCTTACAGAGAGACACAAAGTCATAAAATATCAGGCTCCTGCAGGCAGAAATGAGAGCAATGTGGAAGAAAGATACCCAGACCGTTCCAATAGTAGTAGAAGCAACTTATAAAAAAGAATCTACAAAGTCCCTAATCTCCCCAGTCCCAGAGGCCAAAGTACTAGAACTTGCAATTGACCAGCAACTAAAATACAACAATCACATTTCTCTAACTATCTCCAAAGTCCATAAAAAGCTAGGGACCCTCTACCACAGCAGAAGGTACCTAATCTCTGAAGCTAGAATCACCATAGCCAGAAATCATCTTTTTATCAACAATACTCTATGTGTCCCCAGTGCTAGCAAATGTTAATAAAACTAACCTGAACAAACTTTCCACATGTTACAACAAAATTGCCAGGGTCACAGCAAGTGCCAAATCTCACTTCCACCACTGCCACTCCCTAAACACATTACACTGGCTAGAACTTCCCAACTTATTACAATACCACCGACTTAACCTAACTCACCAAATCCTTTACTATCCAGAGAAAACTCCTGCCCTGACTGGCCTCCTAAATTTTTACAATCCAAATAGACAACTACGCTCCAGTAACAAAGCTCTGGTCGAAAATATTTTGTGTAAAAAAAAACTCCGGGAATCTCTCTTCCCTAATGAAGTTACAGAAACATGTAATACCCTACCACCTGATCTCAGATTACAAAATTATGCCTCATCTTTTAAAAACCTCCTTAAATCACACCTCCAAACCATTCATTTATGCAACTGCAATAAACCCCCTGAAGCCTATCCCTGCAGTAGGCTATCCCCCTTGCCTCTGGGAAGACAAGTATTGTGCTCAACTGATGCTCATTGTATATATTGTATATATTGTATATTTTGTATATATTCTAAACATTACTATCTTCTTCTGATGGTCAATGTACATATTGTATATAATGTAAACATGTTCTCACTATGTTATTGTCTGCACATATATTGTACCTATGTTGATCCATGAATGTGCTATACTCAGAAACTTGTATGTTATTGCCTGCACACATACTGTACCAATGCTGATCCATGAATGTGCTATGCTCAAAAACTTGCACTTCAACTTATATTCCTAAATTGATTACTCTCAAACGGCATGTTTACTATCTGCCATTACCATGTAAACCTTGTACTCTATTACTCTTATCATATATTACACTTTACACTGTTTTCTGTATGGAGATTTTCTCCCCAGGACTCTGCTGAAAATGGACACTATCAGTCCAGTCGGACTATCCTGGTAAACAAATGTTAAATAAAAATAATTAAAAAAAAAATAGTCGTATTTAGATATATTACCAATCCATGTAACCCCATATGAATTACAGAAGGAGCCATTACTAGGCACATTGCGGGTGCTGCGAAGAGCACTTTTGGCTGACATTAAAGATTGAAACAATAACAATTTCATAAACTTTAATCATACTTTGACTTATGAATGGGTCCATTCCTGTAATGGTATTAGAAACCCAAAAGATTTGGAGAAATTAACAAGATAAGATTAAAAATAAAAAATACCTGGGTGCACAAGTTCCAGGATAAAAAAGTGCCCAATCCTGGAAGGCGCACTGGTGCCAGGACTGGAAAAATTAACAATGTAAAATCCTCAAAAAACATTTTTACAGTGGAGTTAGGCCAGGCTCAGGGGGAGGATGCCCCCACCCAGCTGTAGAAGGAAGCAATAGTCCACAAAAAAACCCCACAAAACTGACACACCAAAAAAGAGCCATAGACATGATAGAGTGGACTATTGAGGATAAGAAAGAAATTATGTATTGTTACTATTATGCAAGAAACCCAGAATTTCTGGATTAAGAAAAAAATTAGAGAAAAGAAAAATACTTGCACAAGAAAAACTGCCAAAGCTTGAAATACAATTTTGTATTTATTAATGCAACAGATTCATGAGAAACATTATATAGACCAAGAAACCTTGGGCCATTTGGAAAAAGAAGTGACTGAGAAAGCGAGAAAATATAAGGAACAAAATCTAGAGATTTTTGGAAGGTATAAAAAAGAAATATGGACATGGGAAAGAAAGAGAGACCCAATATGCTGCAATAATTATGCAAAGAAGTAAGCCAAACTAATCAATACAAAACTGCAGCTCCAAAAATATTTGAAGAGAAATAAAGGCAAAGACACCCAGATACGACAAATTTCACAATACAAAAGATAAGATCACAAAGGGAAACATAGACGAGAAAATTAGTAAAGCAGAAATTAAACAAATAGAAGCTGAAGTTATGGAATACCTGTGAAGTGAAGGATTCAGTATAGAAATTTTAACACAGGTTATGTCACAGCATGATAGAACAATGAGTCCCCAAAGTAAAGAGAACCATGAAGAGCGGGAGACATCTGAAGAATAAATATGGACATTGGAAAGAAAAAGAGATTTAATATAGTGCAATATTTATGTAAAGGAACAACCAAAACTAATCAATACAAAAAGCAGCACCAAAGATATTTGAAGAGAAATACAGGGAAAGGGATCCAGATATGGACAATTTTACAATAAAAAAATAAGAAAACAAAGGGAGAAAGTAGAAAAGAGGATTAGTAATGGAGAAGTTAATAAAATAGAAACTGAAGTTAGATTGCCTGCAAAGTGAAGAATTTAATGTAGAAACTCTAACTCTGGTAACATCACAGCATGATAGAACAATAAGTCCCCAAATTTGGTCTTGATAAATGTGAAAAGCAACTTTTAAAGCAGGAAAGGTGCAGCACCAAGAAAACATCAACCTGGGACAGGAATGTGATATAAAGGAACGTGAGCAGGAGGGAGGGTATAAATCTTTGGAAACTGATGAATGATCAACAATAAAACATGAAAAATGTAAATAAAACTTAGCAAGGAATATTTAGAAGACTGAAATTAATACTGTAAACAGCCCTGACATTTAGGAATTAAAAGTCCAAGCTATAAACCAATTTGCTCTTCCTGTTCTAACTTACATTTACGAGGTGACTGACTGGCCCAAAAAAGTATTGGATCAGTTAGACAGGAAAATAAGAAAAACATTTCATGCTTATCAAATGATTTATAAGAATTAGTGTATACCAAAATTATATATTCCCCATTCTGAAGGAGGTGTGGGCCTCCTCAAAATTGATTACACGTTTATATCTGCAGTCTCAAGACTACATACATATCTGCTGACCTCACAAGACCCATAGTGAAAGTTTTAAAACACAAGTAGAAGAAGTCTAAGATTAATTCCCTGCTTAGTTTAGTAGAAACATATCGATGCCAAGCAGGAATGGAAATCAAACCGGTAGACAAAAATCAGGCAGCAACTGAATGTGCCAAAAACAAAAGAAAGACTATTAAGGTGAAGGATCATTTGAGAAGGCAAGAAATGTAGAAAAGGTATAAATATGGTTGCAAGTACAGAAAACTCTTGGAACAACCTCTTGTCAAGCTGGATTTCCTGCAGGAATAGTTAAGATGAGGTGAATTTAAACCAAATGACAAAAGATTAATACTGATGGCCCAGGATAGTGGACTACTTACAAGCTGGTTTACAAAGTTCATCGAACATGTTGGAGAAAAAGAGAAATGCAAGTTTTATAAAACAGAATTGGAAACAGTTGCACATTTTATTGCTGTGTTTCACACACTAATGGCAGAAGGACTGTATATTGAAAGGCATAATAATGTGGCAAGACTGTTGCATTGAGGATTGTGCAAACATTGCAATATTGAACTAGCTGAGAAGCATTGGAAACATGAGCCACAAAGCGTTATAGAAAATGGTGACGTTTATATTATATGGGATCAACTATTATCAACAGTTCAAAAATAGATGTGAGAAAACCAGATATAGTAGTCATTGAAAAGAAGATAAAAGTAGCATTGATCATTGAAATTGCTACACCTAGTGATAACAGTGTCTTACATAAAGAGAGACACAAAGTCATAAAATACCAGGATTTACAGGTAGAAATGAGGGCAATCTGGAAGAAGGATATCCAGACAGTTCAAATAGTAGTAGGAGCAATGGGTCTCATAAAAAGAATTTACAGTCCTATTTAGATATGCTACCAATTACATGTAACTCCGTATGAATTGCAGAAGGAGTCCGTTCTGGGCACATTGCAGGTGCTGCGAAGAACACTTTGGCTAGCATCAATGACTGAAACAATACTAATTTCATGACTTTTAATCATATTTTGACTTAGGGATGGGGTCAATTCCCATCATAGTATTAGAAACCCAAAAGACATGGAGAAATTAAACCAAGATTGCCTAGTTTTAGTGTTGGTCCCCTTTCACACATTTATATTCAGACATTGTCTAGCTAAGTACAGTAGTGTGTTATACAGAGCAAAACTGAAAATATTTCTTCAAAGAGTTAATTTGAGAATTGGTGTAAGATAAGCATAGACGAGTTATACTGTAACGCTACACAAACTGGTAAATAGCCTCATTTTTTGCCAGAGGAATCTTTATTTTGTAACTACAAATATAAGCAGATCATAGCACATACAGGCAGCTCACTTGACTTACTAGGTCTTTTTTGAAGTGACAAACTTTCAACCACTCATAACAGAGCAAAGCTGACAACTTTCACACATTGCAAGTTAATGTAGGGAAGGGAAAGCCTGGGATTTCTTTAAAGAGTACAGTTTGAACACTTAGCAATTTGCTGCTTTTTTACTCCTACTGTGCTGAAGAAAATGTAAATGATTAAAGAAGACTTTTAAAAGTGTAAGGTAAACACATATCAGAGTAACTTGGTTAAATGGAAGCGATGTCACTATTTTCATAAACCATCTGAAATGTCAATGACTCACAGCCCTGTCATTTTAGCTAAATGGAAGAAAATCAAACGTTTGTTTATAATGTCTGTGTTGTATAATTTTAAAGGGACACAAAGCCCTTTACAAGAGGAGGACAAAGAGACTGAAAAGCATGTCAGCTTGTCATATCATGTCAGCTTGGGGCTCCCTATATAGGGTATAAGAAATTAGATATAATAATAAACAGAGTGATTATGAAGCATTAGTAGTACATGGAATATTAAGACATAAAAAGTATTTTATTTTTGTTTTCAATTTTAGTATCTAGTTTTTTTAAAATAAGCACACAGTGTTTTTCTTTACATTTTATTAACTCTTGTAAATCAGACTAAAACTAAAAGAACAATAAAGGTGCCAAAAATGGGAGTCATAATAGTTTTGCAGAACACATGATGCTGAGTATAAGTTCCTTCCCCAAATTTACATCAGGAAGCAATAAAATCTATTAGCCACCAGAGCAGCTGCAGTTCAAATCAGCAAAGCAAAGCAGCAACCTGACATCCCTAGTGGCTCAATTTATGTTTGAAGAGGGCACTATAAATCCATACTCATTACACTGTGGCAAGTTAATGTATTGCCTTCCAAATGTACAGCAAGGTAGCACACCAATAGCTACTGCTATTGCCTGGCTAGTTCATAGGTGCATAGATTCATAGGAGGTTAATAGGCTAATGGCCCTATGGCATTTGCAAGCTTACTCATGTTATACCTGTTTTCCTTAATTGACCATGTTTTTGATGATCTGTATTGGCAGGGTGAATCTAGATCCAGATAGGGCCCTCAGTGTACGATGGATGGAATAGTGTGCAGGTGGTACAATACAGTCTAGATTCAGGAGATCTGAATCTTGTCTATGCTATGTGCTGTCTAATTAAAGTAACTGAACAGCTTTTTTAAGTGCAGAAAATACAGTAAAAGTCAACAAAATACAATCAGCAAAGTGGAAAGGAAACTCAAAAAAGTACTTTTTTATTTTATCAGTGAATGCTTTGGATTAGAGCAAGATCTCTCCAAACCTCTGGCAAATGTCTCCAAACATGTAGCTCCACTTAAAAGAGTTAGTTGCTCGAAATAAAAAAAAAATACTGAGCCAGAAAGCTTGAGCATTTATTTTTAATCTATACTGGATCTGAACTCAGCTCAAACTAATTTTGTTATAGTATTTCATTACAAAGTAGATGAACCTGAAACAAGCAAATATTACATGAAGCAGCTAAAGTATGGTATATTAAATAAAATACATTATTTTATATATAGTCAACCCACTAACATAACTGCATTTCTTTTTTTCTTTTGAGTTTATTGGAGATTAAAGATATATTTATTCCATTCCTGTGTATGGCATTGAAAGACCTAGTCATTATTAACAGCTGTGATGGTGAGAATGCACATATTCTGGTCATGTTGTTCTCTGTACGAAACATCCGTTCTTGTTCGGGGGTTATACAGCCATTATGTTCTACCTCCCATGTTGGAGTTTATGGTAGAGCAGAGGGCAACCTGAGGTAATGCTGCTTGAAAGGACATTGGATCGTAAAAGCTGGCAAACCCAGTGCAAAGCTTATGGATCAACAACAGGATTTCCTTTCATCAAACAATCCACCTTGCGGACTACAGAAAAAAAGAAGCATATTAAGAGTTGCTTCATTGTGAAAAGTGGAAAAAATGTTTTATTTAAGCCCTAGAGTATTAGTGACCCCCTCTTCACATGACTGCAAATGAACCTAAGTCTCTTACATCTCCTACCTGCCAGCTGTTATTCAAAAACCAAAAGTGAAATTGGCTTCAGCTCACACATTAGTGTAGAATATCTCTACAAACGAAGAATGTAAAATGAAGAATGTAAAAACATAAGCAAATATGATAGGATAAGTATTCCCAACACCACTGCTTACATTACTTGTGTCAAAACTAACTGGAGAAAAATGCACTGATCAGGAAGTGGCCACTCCATAACTAAAAACTGTTTCTTCTTTTAAAAGTCTAGCACATGCAAGAAGGACAAGGTGCTATTGTGTAGCATTAATAGTAGCAACCAAATACTGATTGCTTGTTTCATTTCATACAGTAGCGAGTTGATTATCTGAACTAATTGGGAACTAGAGTAGTTTGGATAATCAAACTGTTTGGATAATCAAACATATAAATGAACAGGATAAAAAATGTCTAAAATCTTGTTTTTTTTGACATGCAAGAATACACTTTTCAACCATTCAGTGATTCCAGCAGACAATAAAGAATATTTTTCACACATGAGCTGGCTACAAGCTCAATAAACATGCCCAAGTGAATATGCATAATGTTTACATATTCAGACTTTATGATTTTTCCTACCCTAAAGCTATGGAAGGCCAGTTCTGATAATTGACTGTTTGGATAATCGACACTGGGATAATCAACTCTCTACTGTATGTTCTTCATAATCACAATCAAACAGGACAGAATGAAGTACAGCTGGCTCTTAAAGAGACATTGATACCAAGCAGCAGTTCACAAACATTTGCAAGAACATAAATAATATTTATATATATATATATATATATATATATATATATATATATATATGTGTGTGTGTGTGTGTATATATATATATATATATATATATATATATATATATATATATATATACATATATATATAAAGAAATCACAAATCATACCATATGATTAGACTATATAAACAGTGTCATACTCTAAATGTTTACTACATGGGTGCTCTAACTCCCTTCATATATGATACTGAGACTGACTGCTTCACTTAGTTTCTAATTCATAAATGTATGCAGTATTCTTTGTGAGACCAAACCAGTCCTTTGCAGAGTGAAAAAAAAAATACTTCAAAGTAATGCACACTCTGTTGGTAGCATTGCTTGCTATCAATGAACATGCCTAGTTTACTGAAATCCAGTGCTGAAAAGATTGAGCATGCTCTGTAAGTGTAATTTATACAGACTGAACTAGCTATAGGAACACCATTTTGCGTAATTTACAGAAAATGTAATGAGACTAAATAAGCAGCTATTTAAAAATTCTGCTAGTGTAGACAGTGACTGCATGCTTGCATCACCCCAGTTAAATTGGTCTTTACTTTGATAATACTTGGGGGCATTAATCTTTACAACTGGTGCTCATGAGACCTCTTATTAATCATTTTACTGCAGATAAGGCAGAATGACCTTTAAGTGCTCCTTTGCAAAGACTGCTTTGCAGTGAGCCTGAACAACTGTTTTCTTCCTCTGCTTCTTTCTGTTTTAAAGGATAATGTGCCTTGTGCAAATGGCTGCCACAGTCATTTCACTGCTATTAAAGATTATACCTCTCCTGCTGTGTTGTGGTGACTCATTGTTAGGTGTTCCTGGCCTTCTATTTCATGTAGCAGGACAACACTGCTACCAGGAATGCCATTATATTTGTTGATGCATCTGAGCTCCAGACGTCATAGGATAGCAGGTCGCCTTAAACTTGTGGAATCTAATTTCCAGGGAGAATGAAATTCTTGTTTTCACTAGTTGAGGCAAATGTAAATCTAACAGAGATGTAAGGTTATTCTTCATTATACCACCAGTCATTTCAGAGTATGGCATTATAATTTCTTCTGCTGAAAACAGAAAAGGATAAATAAAACACCATTTGCATAAAGTAGAATATGCATAGTATTAGTCAGCGACTGTTTTTGTAACTCATTTTCTTGACTTTATAAAACAGCATTTTATTCAACTGTGATTATAACAAAGCAGCACTATATTCAACTGTGACTACAAAATAAAATAAAAAGTAAAATCATTGCCTAATAGTTGGCTAGTTTCCTACAAATTGTGATTGTACTTTTCACTATATATTACTTAAATAACTTTAGAGTTTGATTCCTTCTTGGGGAATATTATGTGGTCTGGACAGCATTATAAAATGGCAATATAAGATAAAGAAGCAACAAAGCAGACAGTATTAAGAAGTGTGGTGGAGAGAATGCACAAATTCTGGTCATGTTCTCTCTGCAAGTAACTACAGCACAATGCATTGTCAGCTGTCTATTCCTATGTGTTTTTTATTCTCAAGGACAGAGTGATGGCTTACTGGTTAATGTCTTTGATTCATGGGTCTGGGGTTCAACCTTGAATTCTGTTTACTGGCTGGAATATGCATATTCTCCCCATATCTGCATTGGATTTTAGTTTGTATTCTGATTTCTTCCTAAATATATAAACTGGTTGAATGGACTGCGGTGGTGGTGCTGCGGTAGCATTGCCACCTCATAGCAAGACGTTGTCCTGTTCGATTCTCAGCTAGAGCGTCTTCTGTGTGGAGGCATACGTGAATGGGGCGTGCCTTTGTTGAAGGTTGTGTGTCAGGGCTGGTAACCCGGTACGTAAAACTCCACTACCAATCATTAGCGGACCAGAGTTCCGCTGTGGCGACCCCTGACCGGGAAAAGCCGAAAGACACAAACAAACATATAAACTGGTTGAATGGCTACTCTAAAACCATAAATATATTTATGGTATCTGGCCTCTGTGACCCAGTTTGTGGCCAAAATGAGTTTAAGAGATGTCGGTTCACTTAGCCAGTAAACACAGAAACACATTCAGTTACAGATTTCTCTGTGTTTTTGACTTTGAGACTGTGATACAGCCATAGCCTTCAAAAAACTTACAAACTTACTTTTCTACTCAAAACATTTCCTTTCAGTCATATTGCTTGATTTTATCCACCTGTTGTAAACTGGTATTTAGAAAAGAGATAAATAAAACAAATATTTATTTGATGAGTGGCATAAAGAACTTGGGAAAGTTCTTGCATCTGTTGAGTATAAACTGGTTGCAGTATACACCATATTCAGAGTTTATGTAGAAAAAAAATAGTTTTACAAATGCTGCACCTGGGAAATCCACAGCATAACACACAGCTGTACTGTGCAGACATATGTGGGATCACGTGTGTATGTGTGTGGTAAGAATGCTACAGGAACAGTCAGTGAGACTGCAAGCACCAAAATAAAGAACAGCCAGCGTGATGGACAGGGCCAACAACCAGCATAACATTATGATGTTGAATGAATGTCATCAGTGAAACCAGAACTGACACCTGTGATGCTCACTGTAAAAGCACCACTATGGGGGAAGGTAGCATACCAAGGTTCTGTGCTGTGTTCTATGATGCCAGCTTTGTGACCCCTCATGTCAAATGTTACACTCCCAATCCCCCCAAACCCTGAACCCATTTATGCAAGACACAGAAAAGCAGTTTTCAGAAAACATTACTGTAACAGTTAACAACTATTATTCTGTTATTGTTTGTGCCGTCCTGCACAAAAACATTTAAAATGCAATTTCTGATCATGTTTTGGTCAAAAACTTTATTCAATCAAAGCACTTTCAAACAGCTAACCTGTACCCCTTACTGTCAGTAGCAGAAAGCACAGGGATATCATATCAAAGTCCACAACATATGGATATGGATAAACCCAAGATGCACCCTATGGGGTAGATAAGGAACACAAATTTTTATTGTACACCTACCTGCCTGCAGCATCCTTTTATTATATATGGATCCATGTTTTTTTTAAGTACAGGCTGAGGCAAATGTGTTCACAGCAGAAATGTGATAAAAAGCATGAAGGATTAAGCTCATGAGCTAGAGAAGTTTGGCCAAGTTGCTTCCTGCGGTCCAGGGTTTGATTCCCTCAACCTCCATCTGCCTGTTGTGAGATTCTAAACAGATCACTTAACCAGAGAGTACTCCCAGGATGAGTCTTAAAAAAAGGTCTATGTGGAGGTTATGGTCTTGAACAGAAGTTTTACGATAGAAATCAGAATAAAGTAAAGAAGGCTGAAAGCAACTACCTTTTGGTTCAGGTTATTAAAAGATTGGCATGCAGATGTCATACATGCGCAGTAGTGTTAGGTCTTTTGACCTTCAAATGTGAAATAAAACAAATATTTATGAGTGCAGAGGGCTGACTTGTACTGGAGGACAACAAGTAATAGTAAAAGATGCACAGTCAGCAACATGTGAATATGTGATGCAGTAAAGAAAGGAGAGATATCTTTAGTTTTCCACTGCATTCCATATTTTTTTCTTAGTTGTGGCCTAAGAGGGGATGGGGTGTGATCAGGTTTTAGGTTGTAAAACATGGTGCATGTTAATATCCATAATGAAAACCGATTACATATCTTATGTGCTGTAAAATACCATATGTAGCACTGAACAATTACGGCCTTGAAAACTGCATTACTGTTATAAATGTACACTGAAAATCACTGCCTGTATCATGTTCTTTCCTCTCCTCTCTGTTACTTGTATTTGTTTCAATCTAATAAAGCTTCCAATGCTGATATCTAGCTATGTTATACATCTTCTTTCTCTTCCATCCCAGGAAACACATATTTTTGTGCCAAAGGACACTCCGCATATCCCAGCCCATTCATTTCATTCACCATTCTGTAATGTCGCTTTGTACACCTTCTGTCAACCTAATCTCATTTCTGTTATATAGCTACCAAAACAGGACTCATGACTCCAGATATGGCCTTGTCAGTGACATGTACTGTGGAAGAATGACTTATAGGTTCACAGGTTCATAGGTTGGTACTGGGCTATCTGCCCGAAGGCATATATTAGTCCAGCCACATTGTGCGGTATTTACCGCCCCTTTAGTAGTTCCCTAGACCCTTGTACTAGCAGCTAGTACCCTTGGCCCCTATCTAGTAGTGCTGTTGGTGTGATCCCCGGTGTGAACTTTCTGTTACCCATCCACTCATCAAGGTTCCTCTTGAAGAGTGATAGTGAGGGGCTCTGTCTTATGTAGATCGGGACCCTGTTCCATAATAAGGGAAGTCTCTGCGAAGGGAATCTATCCCTCCAGCATGTTCTATTCATTGTTGTGTTGAGGTTTATATCCCTAGAGCGTGTAGCTTGAGTAGATTTGGTTTTGCTAAGATGGAGCATGTTCAACAATTCTGGGTTGGACATGGCTCTGTACTTTAGACAGAGATCACCTCTGAGAAAGTGGTATGCAACAGAGAACAGTCTTAGTTTTTTCAATCGTGTTGCATGGGGCAACTGTTTGAGGCCAGTAATCCTCTTGGTTAGGTACCTCTGAGGTCTCTGCAGCTGCTGGAGATGTCTAGCCAGGTACATTCCAATTGGTGCATTGTACTCAATAATGGGTCTGATGAGGGAAGAGTAGAGGGGCACCATTAACTTCATCATCAGAGCTGTAGTTAGAGCAACTGGTACCCTGAGCAGACTCCAGTCTGACACCTCCCTCAAACTGAAGCTAAGGACCAAAAAAACAAAAAAAGAGAGAGAGAAGATCATGTCAATATATGAAGCTGTAGCAAACAGCATATGTAAGCTCTTTTCTACAGTTACTAACATGCACTCACACCAGTCATTAAGGAAGCCATGAGATGCCATCCTCTATTGCTTTATAATGACCACAAATGCTGTCATGCCTGACCAGTAACTCAGTTGCACTGCAGATCACATCCCCTAATAGCTTGGACCCAGATCAGCTGCTCCCTTTGCCACATCCTATCTATGGTACTGGTCAACATTTCTGGAATTCATTCTCTATGCCACACTCCCTAGCATTTCATTTATTTATGTATGCATGTATATGCATTTATTGATCTGTTTGAAGTAAGCAGATCTGAACTATTGGCCCTTTTCCCCTTTTATAGCTACAGCTTATTTACAATACAATCTGAAATGCATATCAAATAAGACAATTTAAGATATTTACAATAACACAGTGAATATCAGTTACTGTACCTTAAGCCAGTGGGTCACTCTATATGCTTAGGCAAAGCCTAGACATAACTTACAATGAGTATACTTTCAAATTAACAATAGAATTTTTTTTACGTAATATACAGATTATAGACTTATGCTGAGTCTTTGATGGAACTGGAATACTTCGGTTGGCTAAGGAGCTCATCATCCTTGGCTTGGACACGAGAGTATGGCTATCTTATATGCAACTTTCACATTGAGACTCCTCAGGAACTGTCCACATATGTCTACACTTATGTCTCAGAATGGGACCACCATATATTTGTACCATGTAGGACTGTGGTTCATTCAGTTTTTGTACTGTAACACTAGCTGATTGTTGCATTCAGTACTGCTGCCCTGTTGCCATCTATCACCACTTGGTTCTCTGGCTGAGGTGTTGGTTGTGATGCATTCTATGTGGAGTTTGCATATACTCCTTATCTCTGTGTGGGGTTTATCCGTATGTTTTTGTTTCTTCTCCCAGGCCCTCAGCAGAATAATACCAATGGCAATCTGTGCTTTTACTTTTATCCCAAAGTAACACCAGAGGGGTACACAGAAGCTATCTTTTTGGAGAGGTAGAAAGGCAGGCAGTATCCTCATATACTATTTACACATCCTTGTAAGAATGTGTCTTTTGAGTTTATTAGGGAACTAGTATTTTTCTGGTTTTGAAATTTTAGTTTTAAACAGAACTTATTTTTTCATGAAAAAAGTGAGAGAGAATTTGTTTCCTTACTTGTGATGTTTTGTTTAAGCCATCATTAGAACAAAGAGTTGTGAAAACAGCTGTAAGATATACCACAGAGCATCTTATAGGTTCATGGGTTTGTAGGTGTTTACTAGGTTAATGACCACAAGGGTCTTTTAAAGTCTAGCTATGCATCCAAATCTCTGACAAGTTCTGGTACCTCTGACAAATGTAAGCAGGGGCTTGTGAGATGAAACATTTGTAAACAGAGGCCTGGGAGAAGAAACATTTATAGACTGCCTGCGTCTATTAGAGACATAGGTGCCAAGCCAGGGATGAATTTCCTTTTCCCCATCCAATTGTCCAAGTTACACTTGAATTGCATTAGGGAAGAACTCTGCTTCACATGGATGGGGAGCCTCTTCCAGAGAAGGGGTAGTCTCTGGGATACATATCTGTCTCTCCAGCTGGTTCTATTTATATCACAGGCTTAGGTTTAAGTCCTTAGAACAGGAAATTCTGGTGCTGTTTGTTTTGCATGTATGCAGGAGGTCCTTCAAAGTGGGGTCTGACAATACCTTATATGCCAGGCATAGATCTACCGTCAACAGCCTGTAGGAGACTGAATACAGGGATAGGGCCGTATAGCGGTCTGAATAGGACATTTTATTTACTCCCTGTATTCTTTTAGTGAGGAACCTCTGTGAGTGTTCCAACTGTTGGATATGCCTGGTTAGGTACATACCAAAGGGGGCAATGTACTCAATGATAGGTCAGATGAATGCTGAATACAGTGGAACAATGACTTCCTTGAACCTAGATCCCATACCTTTATTTATAAATTGCACAACATAGAATGATTTGCTCACTACTGTAGACATGTGATGGTCAAAGGCTAGATTCCTGTTTATGTCATTCCCTAAGTGCCTGATTACTAGGTCAACTCTAAGAGGTGTGTTGCCAGTATGATAGTTACCAGGGGTGGATGGATCCCTGAAGGATACTATTTTGGATTTTTTGGTATTTAGTTTTAGTCCATGGCTCTGACACCAGTTATTTCTCTCTGTCAGCCCTTTCTGGAGAACATTTGTGTCAGTGTGGGATTCAATGACAGCTTCTATTTTGCAATTATCTAACAATTTAGTCAGTTAGAGGCCTTTGGCATTGGCCTTGACTTCAGAGAAGTAAATGCCAAAACGAAGCAGTCCCAGGACTGATCCGTGAGGCACTCCACTTGTGACTGGCCTCTTTATAGAAGTGGACTCCCCAATTCTAACTTCCTTGGTCCTGTCTGTGAGCCAGCTGGCTATCCACTGGGTGACATAAAGGTTTATATCTTACCTCTTGAGTTTGTCAGCAATGCCTGAGTGGGGTATTGTGTCAAATACCTTGGTCAGGTCAAGGTAGGCAGTGTGATATTTTGCTCTCACTCATTGCTTTGGTGCCCTTCATAAAGAAGTCCACCAGGTTGAGTAGGCAAGACCTGCCCTTGACAAAACCAAATTGGGTTGGATCCAATATCTGGAGGTTTTCTACATCATTACTGATCATTTTCATGGTAATTCTTTCCACAGTTTTGCATATGAGACTAGTGAGACTTATGGGTCTGTAGTTTCTATGGTCTGTAGATGGCACACCTTTGTGCAGAGGGATGACTCTTGTTGTTATCTGTTCATAAGACATGAAGTCTGTTTGGAGGCTACAGTTAAACAGCAATTCCAAAGGGCCTGATAGGTCATGTTTCATGCTATTTAGAAGGCATCCTGGGATATTGCCTGTGCCCATTGACGCAGATTTCTTGGCCTCAGAGAGAAAGAATTAAGGACCTGTTCCCCAGTGATAACAGGGAAGTTATATTTGATGGCATTTCCTGAAGGAAAGTTGAGGGGGGAGAAGGGCAAAGTTGGAGCTGAATTTGTCAGCCAGCAGGTTTGCTATATCTTCTGGTTCAGTGTAGGTGGCATCATTAACAATGCGCTCTGCACACAATTGTGTATTACCTTTGATGGTGCAGACATAGCTAAAGAAGGCCTTCTGATTGTCCTTGGCCTAGGAGGCCAAATCCAGAGTCCTATAACTTTTTGGGGGCCTATTGGCTGCCAGACTCCTGGCTTAATTCTTTCACGTTCCCTAAACCTACTACAGTGGAGTTTTGGCCAGTCAGGCGATATAAAAGCAAGACAGGGAGATGAGTAAGACAAAAACAAGAAATAAGTAATCTGTTTGAATGATGCGGGGTTGGCATGAGCAGAAAACAGGGAGGAGGCACAGAGGGAATGCAGGAGAACTAGTGTGCAAAAGAGGGCCCATGGAATCTGTTGTATAAGACTCCATTTCACATAAGGCTGGCCTTGTTGATTGTGGTCAGATATAAGACTTGTGTTTGTGTGTGTGTGTGTGTGTGTGTGTGTATGTGTGTGTGTGTGTGTGTGTGTGTGTGTGTGTGTGTGTATATATATATATATATATATATATATATATATTATATATGTATAAATCAAAGAGTTCCTTAAGGCCACGGTTAGTGTAAATGAATCACCAGTAAAAGTCCAAAATTCAAAAAAATCACAAAATCAACCAGCGATTCAAACCACAGCCAAGGAAGTCGCAATTATTTTCCAAAAAGTAAGAAATTTTATTGCAGGTAAGCGCTTTCGTGGTGCTACTCACACCACTTCTTCAGACCTTTTAACAACCATGAATCATATTACACTCTATTTTATACTAAACTATAAATCAGCCTATTAACATAATTAATTTAAATAAATTAATTAACCTATTAACATCTCATAAAAACTTGTTCATAAAAACAATGCTTTTAGTCCACATGAACCTCATTCAGCTGTAATATATATATATATATATATTTTTTTTTTTTTCATATTTTCCTGCTAGAAAACAGAACAAAACACAGTGCTGTGTGGCACTCACCAGAATAGAACAGAACAGAACAAGACTGACTTCATTCCCATCTTTTCAGTGCTCCTAACATGTAAGTAATTTCCATTCTGTTGGCAATCTTGGTAGACACAAACAAAACTAATTCACGACTGGCTACAATAAAAGCATCTATGATTACAGTTTGCCTGTCAGGTGTTTATTATAGACAAACCAATGATTAGCCCTTTAGCCTTTCCAAAGTCGCAGCTCAGAAAATATTCACAACAAATCTGCTTGTTTCATCTTTAGTGACAGTAAAAAGCAAATTATGTACTCTCTAATAATAATATAGTTCAATTGAGTAAACTACACAACTTCCTTACAATGTTTTCAGCTCTCGATAACTCACATAAACTGCCTCTTTTAGGAATACGCAACAAAAGAAAACTTTGAGCAGGCAAAAAAGGACAATATACTGCCTTTATGTGAATAAAGATCCATCCAACTTCCTGCATGACACTACCACATTATGCCTCTATATATCCCAATGAGGTGCACTAAGCTGCAGTTCACCTCAACACAGTTAACATCAGCTCTGCCCGGAATTAAGGAGTCTTACTTACATTGCTTCACCTAGACCCGTGGTGGTTGTGCTGCGGTAGCGTTGTCACCTCACAGTAAGTCGCTGTCCAGTTCGATTCTCAGCTAGAGCGTCTTCTGCGTGGAGATATGCATGAATGGGTGTACCTTCATTGAAGGTTGTGCGCCAGGGCTGGTAACTCGGCACGTAAAAATCAACTACCAATCATTAGCGGACCGGAGTTCTGCTGTGGCGACCCCTAACCGGGAAAAGCCGAAAGACACAACAACAACTTACATCGCTTCACTTCAATGTAGATAAGCTGGGTCAGTGGAAGGTGACAGCACAAAATTAGCAGTTTATTATTATGAAGTTAACATTTCAAACCAATATATATATATATATATATATATATATATATACAAAAAAGAAATATATGTTTGTGCTTATATAAAAAATGCATGTACATTTATGCATATATAAGAAAATACATTTAAAAGTTCTGTGTACACCTAGTCAAATATAAAAAAAATCTCTGTTTGTACACCTAGTCAGATATAAAAAGGAGATGTAATTAGTTACATATTTTTACTATTTATTTAATAGATTAAAATCACTTTGTTAGATCAGAGACCTATTTCATAATATGGGTTTGAGGGGAATGCTGTCATTTAAGCCCTTGCCCCTATCTGCTCTGAGTCTTATGATCCAACGTGTTTTGGAAGTCGCAGTTCTGTTTATAATGTCCCCCCCCATCATTCTCTCTTATTATTTCTATTGCTTGAAATCTGAATGTATGCTCAGGCCCATTATTTTGCACATGCTTAGCCAATGCATTTGTCTGGTCCTGATTCCTAATATGTAACTCGTATTCTACACCTCAGTTCTCTATTTGTTTTTCCTTCACAGAAGCATGAAGAGATATTACACACTGCTAAATATACTATGTTTCTACTATTACAGATGGCTTGAACATTAAATTCAAATTCTCTACCAGTGTCAGGGTGTATAAAATTATTACTGGTATATATGAATCCACATTGGTTACATTTTGTATATGGTAATGTGCCCTTAGCAGTGGTGACACTTCTACTTGATATTTCCTTAGCCTCTGTAGGATAACATAAGTGTCTCTTTAAAGACTTCTTGTTTTTAAAGGAGAAACTTGGATTTTCTCCTACTATCTCCCTTATATTGGGATCATGTGTTAAAATGGGCCAATGTTTCCTAATAACCCCTGTTATGAGAGCTATGTTACTTGAGTATTGGGTGGGTACCCTCACAACCTTCTTTTCCACTGCTGGGTTCATGCTTTTATTACCCCTGTTTTCAGAGAAATAGGGTTTCCCAGTAGTGCTCCTTAACTTAGCACTCTCATCTATCAAATCAGTTGTGATATGATCTGTATAGCCCCTCTCTCTAAATCTCTTTCTCAGGTCTGTGATCTCCTGATCAAAGTCCTCGTCCCTTGCTGTTAACCTAGATACTCTCAATGTTTGCTCTTTGACAACATTTTTAAAAATGTGTCTGGGGTGCATGCTCTCTCAGTGTAAAATGGTATACCTATGGCAGTCTTTTTGGTATAACTTAGTAGTTATTCGACCCTCTCTTGTCTTAAACATCTCGACATCTAGAAAGTCTGCTTCCTTATCTGAAGCCTTCATTTCAAAGCTCAGAAAGGATGCATTAGTATTAACCTCGTTACAGAACCTGTCAAGTACTTCTTGGCTTCCATCCCACAACAAAAAGAGGTCATCTACAAATCGCTTATAAAATATTATCTGCTTCCCGATCCAGTTACTTATATAGTTGTTCTCCCATAAGGCCATGACTAAATTTGCGTAGCTGTTGGCACTTGAAGTGCCCATGGCCACCCCTTCTTTTTGCCAATAGAGGGTATGTTCAAACAACATAACATTATTTGTGAGAACCTGCTCCATCAATGGACAGATTAATTAAATTTTAGTCTGGTTATAAGTACCGTCCTTGGTCAGATATTTCCCTAACATAGCCACTCCTAAATCATTAGGGATTGATGTAAAAAGGGATTGAACATCTAATGTAACTAACTTTACATAGTCCAAACTTGAATAATTACTTTCCAAGAAATCATATAGTTGATTTAGAAACTGTTTGGTGTCCCTTAAAATAGTAATGCTCTTATCTACTAATGATCTTAATGTTCTCTCCAAATATATAGATATTGGTTCAGTTGCCCAATTTCTGCCTGAGACTATGGGTCTTAGGGGGGGGTTTCACTGGATCCTTTTGTACTTTAGGGATACCTTGAATAATAGGGTGAGGGGGTTCTTCTAATTATATAGGTCTTCAGTTATCCAGTTGTCTAACAAACATTCATATAGAACTTTTTCCAACTTCTTTAACAGATATTCTTTCTGTTTTGCAGTAATAATCTCATATACATTAGCATAATTTAACATTTCTTTCATTTTTGGTATCATAGTAACATTTGGCCATAGGGCAGCCGCGGTGGTGCAGTGGTTAGTGTTACTGCCTCACAGCAAGAGGTTCTCTGGTTCAGTCCTCGGCTGGGGGGGCCTTCTGTACAGAGTCTGCATGTCCTCCCTGTGGTTGCGTGGGTTTCCTCCGGGTGCTCCGGTTTCCTCCCACATCCCAAAGACATGCTGTATGTGGATTGGACACTCTAAATTGGCCCTAGGTGTGAGTGTGTGCATGTGCGTGCCTTCTGTGGAAGGTTGGGCATCAGGCTGGTACCTTGACACCATAAAACTCCACTGCCAATCATGAGCGCTGAGGTGATCTGCTGTGGCAACCCCTAACCGGGAAAAGCCGAAAGAAGAAGTAACATTTGTCCATAATTACTATGGGTCCCCCTTTGTCCTCTGGTTTTATTATGATGCTTTTGTCATCTTTTAAATCATTTAAAGCTTTATATTCCCCTTTATACATATTATTAAAATAGGCTGTACACTTTTCTTTATCCAACAAATCAAAGTCAAAGATTTATTTTTCACATAAACTACTAAATACATCTACAGTGGGGTGACCAGGAGGGATAAATCTGCTGTTTTTTTTTTAAAAACAGTCATTTCTCGGTCATGATTATCCCCTAAACATAAGTCTTAGCAACACATTCCTGCTAAACATTTTTAGATCTAATATACGGTCAGTTATCTCGGTTGTCTGGGCAGGTATGAACGAAAGACCTCTGTTTAAAATCTTCATTTTGTCCTGAGTCAGCGTTCTAGTCGAAATATTCCATACTAGGGTTCTTTCACTCTGTTGTTGTACCACCCCTTCTTTGATGTCTGTTCATTCAATATTCCTTGTTGTCTTTTCCTTTTGAATCTGCCTTTGCTCCATGATCTGCCTGTCAGAGACCCTTGTTGAGCTGGTGTTAGTTTGGTCGGGAATATGTGAAAAACCCACTCTTCTTGGGGAAACTTCCTCTCTTTGATAAGTCCTTTATTGTAGTGGATGGTGGTGTTTGTGGCACTTTGGATTTGTTTATTGACATTTCCATTGTTTCTTCACCACTCATCATCTCTCTCATACCATCCATCTTTATGGCTATGGCTGACTGAGTTTGGAGATGACTGAAAACTAGGAGCAGTCATTGAATACTCAAATGACTTGGCTGTCCTGCAAGAAGGTTTGTCTCAAATAAATAAACGGTGCCAAACTCATGGACTAAAACTAAATGTCAAAAAATACATTACTGCATCCTTTGGGAAGTTATCTACCCCTAGGAGCTACCACATTGACAATATGCCCCTAAGAGTTGACTCAGTTTGGGATTTGGAACTCATGTGGACAGTGACATACCTTTTGATCAACATGTGTCTATTGTTGTAAGAAAGTCCTATATTGCACAGCTTATAAACAAAGGGGTTGTGTCTAGATTTAGGGATGCCATTGTCCCCCTTTACTCAGACCTCATTAAGTCAATCATTGAATATAATGCCCCCTTGGCATGTATCTGTTCAGACACATGCAACAACTGGAGCATTCACAGAGATACAAAGCCTAAACAACATGTTCTACATGGACCGACTCAAAGCCCTGTCATTATACACTCAGTATCTTACAGACTGCTAACAGATGACCTGGGTCTAGCATAAAAGGCATCCTCTGATCCATTAGTGATGGATTTACTGCACATCAGCAAGTCAAAAGACATCACAAATACTTCTACAACATCAACAGAATGGCTTATAGGGACCAGTATATCTCACAGAGGATGCCCCTGCTGTCGAACAGACACCCATCCACATAAAACAAAATTCATCCCTGTCCATATTCAAGTGCAAATTTGATCTATGGATGAGAAACAGAAATATTACCCCAAGACTGCCCCTTTTACTACTAATGCACAGAAGCAGCTCCTAAGTACTTTATCACATGCATGGGTCCCCTCAAATTATCTATGGTATGATCCCAGTTATTCTCATTAGGGATAATATATAATTATTGACCATGGGATGGGTAAGACAACTCTATTATCAAATGGGATAGGTTATTTTGAATACAAAAAGAGAAATTGTCTAGGCTTAAATGGCCCACAAGGGCAGCTAGCCTAGTACTTACCTGTGAACCTCTGTATATCTCCCTACATATATACCGGTGTGGCAGTTATGATCAAATACACCCAACATTGACCGGCAAAGCATCAATGTCACATTGTCGAGAACACAGACATTGGAATGCTATTATGCATCTGCTAAGAAACAGCCTTGGCACATACAAAATTTACTATATAAAAAAACAAATAAAAACATTGTTTTTTTGGGGTGACAAGCCCCCCTGGACTGGACCTCCCATATGGTGGGAGGTACATTAGCAGACCCCTGCTAATTATATAAAAGCTTAAGTGAGTTAGGCCATCTGCTCTTGCTCTGACGTTTGACAAAAACTGCTGTGCGACTACAAAAGATAAGTACTTATTTTCAACTGTTTTCTGTACTTCTGATGAACTAAAACAATATTTGCTGCATATACCTGTGGAAGCATGGAGGTGTTTAGGTGAAATGGCAGTGGAGTTTTTAACCAGATTGTTTAATGAAATTTTGGAAAGTGAGAGGATGCCTGAGAAATGGAGAAAAAGTGTTTTGGTACCGATTTTTAAGAATAAGGGTGATGTGCAGAGCTGTAGTAATTACAGAGGGATTAAATTGATCAGTCACAACATGAAGTTATGGGAAAGAGTAGTGGAAGCTAGGTTAAGAAGGGACATGATGATTAGTGATCAGCAGTATGGTTTCATGCCAGGAAAGAGCACTACAGATGCGATGTTTGCTCTGAGAGTGTTGATGGAAAAGTACAGAGAAGGTCAGAAGGAGTTGCATTGTGTTTTTGTAGACTTAGAGAAAGCATATGACAGGGTGCCTAGAGAGGAGTTGTGGTATTGTATGAGGAAGTCGGGAGTGTCAGAGAAGTATGTAAGAGTGGTACAGGATATGTACGAGGGTAGTGTGACAGCGGTGAGGTCTGTAGTGGGAGTGACAGATGCGTTTAAGATGGAGGTGGGATTACATCAAGGATCAGCTCTGAGCCCTTTCTTATTTGCAATGGTAATGGACAGGTTGACAGACGAGATCAGACAGGAGTCCCTGTGGACTATGATATTTGCAGATGACATTGTGATCTGTAATGAGAGTAGGGAACAAGTTGAGGAGACCCTGGAGAGGTGGAGATATGCTCTAGAGAGAAGAGGAATGAAGGTCAGCAGGACTAAGACAGAATATATGTGTGTGAATGAGAGGGAGGATAGAGGAATGGTGAGAATGCAAGGAGTAGAGGTGGTGAAGGTGGATGAGTTTAAATACTTGGGATCAATAGTTCAGAGTAATGGTGAGTGTGGAAGAGAGGTGAAGAAGAGAGTACAGGCAGGATGGAGTGGGTGGAGGAGAGTGTCAGGAGTGAATTGTGACAGACGAGTACCAGTAAGAGTGAAAGGGAAGGTCTACAAGAGGGTAGTGAGACTAGCTATGTTATATGGGTTGGAGACAGTGGCATTGACAAAAAGGCAGGAGTTAGAGCTGGATGTGGCAGAGTTAAAGATGTTAAGATTTGCACTGGGTGTGACGAGGGTGGACAGGATTAGGAATAAGTATATTAGAGGGTCAGCCCAGGTTGGAAGGTTTGAAGACAAAGCCAGAGAGGCAAGATTATGTTGGTTTGGACATGTGCTGAGGAGGGATGCTGAGTATATTGGGAAACGGATGCTAAGGATGAAGCTACCAGGTAACTGGAAAAGAGGAAGGCCTAATATAAGGTTTATGGATGTGGTGAGAGAGGACATGCAGGTGGTTGGTGTAACACAGCAAGATGCAGAGGACAGGAAGAAATGGAAACAGATGATCCGCTGTGGCGACCCCTAACGGGAACAGCCGAATGATGATGATGATGATGATGATGATCTGTTTAAACTGTGCAACTGTTTTTTAGGCTTAGTGAATTCAATCCTTACCTCTGTTCTAATCTTGCATCCCACCCATCTGCCCAACTGTTGTGGTATTAAACCTTGGTGGCTTTTGAGCTGCCCACCTCTACTATAAATTTTATGTTGGACACTCCCCCAGTCCCATTACATCAGCTCATTCTACTGAGTACAGTGAGATAAGTTGTTAAGACCCACCCCTTTAGCTTCTTAACATTGAATTGTCTTCTGTCTCCTCACTTTCTACTTAAAAATATTGTGCCTCTACCTACTTCTTTTTGCTCCTTGTGCTTAGGCATTCAACTGCATTTAGTTTGCCGCATGTGTTACTGCTTGACGGTAGCCTTATTAAATTGATGAAAGCATTCTACTGAATTGCTGCTTTATTTGAGCTGTTTTTTTAGGGTCACCTTAATTTGCCTGACAGTTCATTTGCCCAACAGAAATTTCAGGCAGCCCAATTGCCTGACAGTTCATTTGCCTGACAGTTCATTTGCCCGACAATTAGAAAAAGGCAAATAAAACATATATGTCCTTTTCCCCACAGTAGTGTGATTCTGGAGTCAGAATATATAGTTGGGGGTGTGTGGGGGTGTGGGGGGGTGAAGCACCTCACCTACTTTGGTTTTAGTGAACAATAAAAAACAAAATGGACAATATAAAACCAAAGTAGCTTTGCCCCCCACACCCCCCAGTGTGGGAGCCTGTGCCCCCCACACACCCCCAACTATATATTCTAACTCCAGGATTGCACTACTGTGGGGAAAAGGACATATACCTTTTATGTGCCTTTTTCTAATTGTCAGGCAAATGAACTGTCAAGCAATTGGACTGCCTGAAATTTCTGTTGGGTAAATGAATCATCAGGCAAATGAAGGTGATCCATTTTTACTGCTGTGATTGTGAGTTAATTTATCATATTTGCACTGTTTTAAAGCATTTTACTGACTAACTGCATTTCATTGCTATTTACTGCGATTCATTACTGTCTAGCTACATTTTACTGCATTTAATTGCTATTTACTGCGATTCGTTACTGTCTAGCTGCATTTTACTGCATTTCATTACTGTTTAACTGTATTTTTCATACGGCGAGTTCCATTTTTGTCTGTAAGTGGTTAATCTGTGCTTTTTTGTGAGTTTTACTGTGCTCTTAACAGTTAAATTGAGTAGCATATTTTGGATACAGGGTTGCTGCATCCAGAGCTGCAGCTGCATTGTTTTTAACCCTTTGTGAGGTATTCCAGCTACAAATTCTCCTTTAGTAGCACTTGTGTGATCATCTAGTAGTACTACTCTTAGACCTTCCACCCTTTACCCTTTTAGCTCTCTCTGGCCTCTCTCCCTCAGTTTCTGACAAATATGTATGAACAATTTCCTACATTTTCTCCTGGCAGTCTGGTTGATATGGGCATCCTGAGACAGTGTAGCAACTGCCTCATGTACACGGGCAACCCACTACTGCTACCACCTAGGAACACAATTTGTGCGAGATGCAATTACATTAAGAACCTAGAGTCAATGCTCTCTTCCTCACAAGCCAGTGTATCTGGCACTGAGAACGTTGTCAACACAAACATCACACCTCAAACACCACCCACACCTATACAACACACCCACATATTCCTCAACAAAAACATACCCAAACAAAAGAGACCTCTGAGGCAAAAAAAGTGAACTCCACTGCCCACCACACTACACACCACACATAGTCCACAAACCTGTTTCGCATAACCACTAAGGCCTAAACATAAACCCAACATATTAGTCATAGGAGATTCCATTATGAGACACACAGATGTGCCCCTCACCAGGCTGGATAAGGAGAAAGTCAAGATTAGTTGTTTGTCAGGTGCCAAAATCCACCATATCCCCCATGCACTCAAGTCTGTCAACAACAGGTACTGTTATGACTCTGTCATATTCCATGTTGGCATGAATGACTTGAGACATACCTCTCTGGACTATATGAAGACAGATATGTTCCTAGCCTTAAACAGCATTCTACCGTGATCCAGAATGATGTCTCGATACAAACAGAAAATTATTGACTTTAACAATTGGCTTAGTTTCTGGTGTCATTCCAAGGGGATCGAGTACCTGACAGCCTGGGAAGGCATGATTGACAAACCACAATGCTTTGCCAGAGATGGCCTGCATCTGTCTCCCTTGGGTTTCAGGCTCCTGGCAAAGGCTCTTTTCTCCCCCATAGTGCCTTTTTTAGGCAATGCCATAAGGTTAAAACTACCAACATGAAAATTTCATCAAAATGCAAATTAAAGGTCATGCTGCTAAACGCTAGGAGTCTAAACATGAAACTGCACTCACTGCAAGCATTGTTAACCCTGGAAGATGCTGACATTTGTGCAGTCACAGAAACCTGGTTCAAAGCTGCAGAGACCCCCCAGCCATACCATGTTACTCCTCCTATAATACATTCACACCCAAAACCGTGGGCAGCAAAGCAAAAGGAGGTGGAGTTGCAATATATATAAAAGACCTACACACCTCCCGGCTAGTCAAACAGTATGACAAACAGGAGACACTCCCGGTGCAATTAACATTGACAAGACTCCTATTCAAATCATAGCTAGGCACAGGCCCCCACCTTTGACTCAACATGACCACTCCACCTATCTGAACTTCTTTGAATCTATCAAGATTCATCCCTTTACCATGATCCTGGGCATCTTTAACTATCCAACCATAGACTGGAAGAACTACTCATGCCAAAACACAAATGCCCAGAGATTCCTTGAGTTTGTCAATGCAAATGCCTTGGATCAGCTGGACGACACCCCCACAAGAAGTGAAAATATCTTGGACTTGGTATTAATCAACATGAGTAACCACTGCAGTATCCCTATAGTATCATTCTTCCTGGTAAGATCCGATCACAAAGTGGTCACTTTCAAAGTCACCATCTCTCCTGCCCCCCCAACTAGGGTCAAAGAAAAATACTTTTCCAAAGCTGATTACAACCTCCTAAGGGAAGGTATAAATAGCTTCACAGTCCCCTCCCCCTCCATAGGAACTGACACATGTCCAAACCCTAACCAAGGTACTATATGAGCATTTATATTGCTGCATGGAATCAGGAATACCCGACAAGACAAAATCATCCTCCTTAAGGAAGAGTAAACCTGTCTGGGGGACATCTGCAATAAATAAACTCTATAATAAAATGAAAAAAAATGCTGTCCAGGACCAAGAAGGAGCAAGTGCCTAATTAGAAGCAATCTTTCCTTAGTCTGAACAAGCAAATGAGAGCACTAGTGAAATCCTCCAAAGCAAACTTTGAGTCCAACTGCCACATACTGAAGACAATCATAAGGCATTATTCACATATGTCTGCAATTTCAAAGGAAGCACTCAGATTTGCTCAGAACTGGTGGTCAAAGACACAACATACACAAACGCCGTAGATATAGCACCTGCTGGCAGACAGGTTCAGTGAAAACTTTACCCCTCTATCCTCCCATTAGTAAATCAGGACATCCCCAGCACTTGCCCCCCTCCCCTTATCTCTAGCGAGCAAGTCATCACTGCCCTCTCAAAGGCAAAAAATACAGCCTACATGGGACCCGATAACATCCCAGGCTGCATCCTACATGAACTCAGGCAGGAGCTTGCAGCACCTTTAGGCACCCTATTCAACAAAAGCCTGAGTACCAGCTTCATCCCAGCCAAGTTTATGATAGCCACTGTCATCCCTTTGCACAAAGGTGGAGCATCAACAGATCTAGGAAATTATAGGACCATCAGGCTAACCAGCCTAATCTGCAAGGCCATGGAGCAGATTATCATGGACCTCATTAACAAGGACATTGCCAACCTCCAAACACTTGATGCCAGACAGTTTGGTTTCATCAAGGGGAGGGCATGCTAGTTCAATTTGGTTGACTTCTTTGAGGCAGTCACCAAAGCCATGGACGAGGGTAAAATGGTGCATACCACCTACCCTGACCTGGCCAAAGCCTTCAATACTTTTCCCTCCTTGGGTATAATAGATAAACTCTCTCAACTAGGCATCAAACCATATGTTACTAGATGAGTAGCAAACTGGCTCACTGATAGACCCCTACCTAGTCAAAATAGGGGAAGCCACCTCAAGCAGTAGACCCATAATAAGTGGTGTACCCCAAGGATTGGTCTTGGGGCCTCTGTTGTTTGAGATATACTTTTTTGAGGTAAAGGCCAAAACCAATGGGCTATGGCTGACCAAGTTTGCAGATGGCTGCAAGCTGGGTGCTGTCATCAATTCCCCTAGTGATGTCAACATCCTCCAAGAGGGTCTCAACCAAACAAATGACTGGTGCCAGAAAATTGGCCTCAAACTGAATGCCAAAAACTTATCGCATTAATAACAAGGTCCTAAGCACACAATCGGTCGTGAGGGACTTGGGCACCCAGGTTGATAGCAAACTGACTATTGACCACCATATTACCTCCGTTGTATGGAAACCTTTCTACATGGCCCACCTCATTAGTAAGGGTATCTCATACAGGGATGATGTTGCCATAACATCCCTGTATTCTTCCCTTATAAGACCCATTATTGAGTACAGTGCCCCTTTCGGCATGTACCTCACAAAGCACATGCAGCAGCTGGAGAGACCACAGAGGTCCCTTACCAGGAGAATCCAGGGCCTCAAATATCTACCCTACACAGATAGGCTAAAGGCTCTGTCCCTCTACTCAGTCTCATACAGACTCCTCAGAGATGACCCCTGTCTGGCATACAAAGCAATCTCAAACACCGCCTTGATGGGACTGCTGCAAATCCACAAGTCAACTCCACTTGAGTAACCCGCATGCATGATCTCAACCTGGTCTGTGACATCAATAGGACTTGTTGTTAGGACAGATTTGTGTCCCAGAGACTCCCCCTTCTGTTAAATAGACTCCATCTCCACATCAAGCAGAGTACCTCATTAACCCTTTTTAAGCGCAACCTGGATAACTGGATGGGAACAGAAAATACACCCCTGGGATTCCACCTGTGTCCCTGCTGGACAGGGACATTGGGTGCTGACTTGTCAGAACACGGACTAATTTCTTGGCTAGGCTTGTAAGGGGCTCAGGGCCAATAGCCTAGTAACCACCTATGATCCTATAACTCCCCAACACCAGGACTTGTATGATCTTACAGGTAGATCAGCTGCTTAGTTGATCATATGCAGTCAACTGTGTGTGTGTGTGTGTGTGTGTGTGTGTGTGTGTGTGTGTGTGTGTGTGTGTGTGTGTGTGTCTATATATATATATATATATATATATATATATATATATATATATATATATAGGTCTACTTTTAAAGCTCAAAGTTTCAAAACTTCTAGGTTCTTATGGATGAGATCATAAGAATGAAGCTTTGAAACTTAGAAAAAAAATAAAAATTATTTTTTCTTTTACATTCTTGAAGGGAGGAAAGCCCCCCTGCACCCCCACACCCCCTACTAATTAAATATACCAACTCTGAGATTGCACTACAGCAAGGAAAATGGTAAATTTCCCTTTTTGTGTTGTATGGCAATCTCCATTTAAACAGTTTTAATTTCAAAACTTCAATCTTATGGTCTCATCCATAAGAAATTCAAAGTTTTGAAACTGAGCTTTAAGTTCATAAAGCTAAATACATTCATTAGAATGACAATAATGAGTGGGTACATACTGAGGTACTCTGCAGGTGAAAATGAATGACCCCATCTCTTGTAGGAACGCATATAATGGTCATTAACTTGTAAGAGCCCCACCCCATTCCATTTAGCCCATTCAGTTGCTTCCTGCGGTCCCCCTGCTTTGAAGTCATCATCTGCCACTATTTGTTACTCGTTTTCTTGTTTGCTAACATGTTTTAGCTTTTCTAGACTTTTTTTTTTTGAAGTTAAGGTTTATTTGCCATGATACACTGCTCAGAGGCAGCAACATCTTCTTTGATATCAAACTGCATTTGGTAAGGAATTGCATTTCTGGACAACATGCTGGTCATATGCTAATCACTTTCCAGGCACATAGATTGCTCTGGCATTGGAATGCCCCAGTCTCATAGGCAAACTTTGGCATCTTGGCATTACTTTGTCCAAATCATATGAATTAATCAGTAGGATCAGTGGTTTGTAGTCAGTCCGTAGATGGGGATTCTCTATCGTCAGAATTTCTCATATATGCCCACACGCTCACAAGCTGCTCCTTTTCATTCTGTGAATATCTCTTTTCTCAGTCAACAGCAGTAGGCAGCAGATGTTAAAACCTGTCATATGTCTGGAGTAAAGCAGTGCCTAGACCATACCTGCTGACATCAGCACTTACAAATGTTGGTTTGGTAGCATCATAAGAGGTGAGCAATGCTGCATACATCAACATTTAATTAACTGCACTGAAAGCTTGGGTTTGAACAATCCTCATGATCAGAATACATTTTTCTTTTTTAAATCTATAGGTGGCCTAGCACTGTGGACAATACAGGTACAAGTTTGCCCAATAAATTTATCATGCCTAGGGGCTGGCATAGCTCAGTTACACAAGATAAACCTTTTATTTCCAATATTATTTTTGTCTTGCTTGATTCTGGTTTGATTCTACTAATACTTATGTTGTGCCTGAAATATTGTATCTCAGACTTTCTAAACCTCCATCTGAGTCTCAGTTTTTAATGGTTCGAAGCACTGCTTGTAAGCCCGCGGTGTAGCCAGAAAAAATTCCATTTTGTAGCCATAATCTCTTTTTAATGTTTCCACCAACCAACATGGCATTTAAAAATGTACACATCTTTCAAAATATCGCCCCCATGGATACCTCATTTTCAATGTTTTCCTATAAAACTAGTGTTTCTAGTCTTTTTGTTTTAAATTAGAAATCTTCTCTGTAAGCAAGTTATGTACCTGTCACAGGCATTACTTCAGATATTTGTAGACATAATATAGCCCGATAAAAGCTAAAATGTTTCTGAGAGATGTAAAGAAAAACTGTACTCTGTAGAATACAAAGAGTATGACCCGCTACACCTTTGCCGTAAGCTTATGCCATGTGTTTCTTTATCAGGACCAAACACTAGTACACCATTCATTACAAGAGCAGCAACAATCTCATGGCCTTTCAACAGATCGTTTTTCTCATGCTTTTCATATTTCTGGAGCTGAAGTTACACCAAATGTCAGTCTTTTGAAGTAAAACTTCATAATCATTATAATAAAGGTTGTTAGCTTTTGACTGTTCTTTCCTAAGGGTATCTGCCAAAAGTCACTTGAAGCATCTAATGTGACGAACACTCTGGCACCGACCAGACTTGGTATATTATCCTCAAGGTCAGGTAGAATTAACCCCCCTCTCTCTTAACATCATTAATTAACTTATTTACATGAGCACATATTCTCACATTGTCATTTCTCTTTGATAAAGGGAATCAGTGGTGCACACCTTTCAGTCTATTCAGTTACACTTTTAATTACACCAAGTACTTGCAGATGTTTGAGTTCTTCCTCTGTTTTTGAGATCACTGATAATGGCATTCTTCTTGGTTTGGTCAAGACATATGAGACAGTGGAGGCGTCTCCAGTTGCATAGAGGGATAAAGCCATAACTACAGCCAGGCTGACCCAGGTTCATGAAGCAGCTTGCCGACTGATGGAGTGGCAGGAATGGATAGGTGTGCCCATTGTGGGAGTGATGGAGGGCACTCATCGATAATACTTGCAAAGGAGAGGTGTGGTCCATAGAAGGGATTGCCTTAGACATAGTTGACGAGTGCGGGGGACAGGGAAAGGGAAAGTGGATACGTTATATAATAAAAGAAACTCTCCCCTTGGATGGAAGCACAGATGGGCAAGCCCACAGGATGACCTAAGGTCCACATCCAACCCCAGCAAATATTGCAATACTCTGGGGGTAGGAGGATGGGTGGTAGACCCAGAGTGGACATGGGGCACTGGGGGCTGAGTTAGTACCATGAGGTCTGAGGGCTCCTACAAAAAAGACGTATGAGACAGTACCAGGCTTCAGTTTTATCTATACTGGCTCCTAGTTAAGCAGACCAGCTTCACCAAACACATCCACATTATTTTGTTTATTTTGGCAATCAGCCTAAATGTGCATTCCGCAGTGCTACTCTACAGGTCATTAATGTACGCACTTTCTAGCACATATGATCAAGATTTATACTTGTGCCCCTTCCGCTCAGACATTACTAGGAACCATTCTATGCACTTGAGTTTACCTGAAGGGCCATGTATTTCTATTAATGCTTCATGCAAGTGCGAATGCTTTGAGATGCTTTTATAAATGCCATGTGATACTGCTGTCACATCAGACCCTGGAAATATTTTTTGCCACTTTTACTTCCATTATCTATAAGTCATTAGTCCCCTGCTATCCAATCAGTCCATTCATTCAGATTAACTGAGAGAAGCCATCATTGAGATAGCCATCAGGGGTAGTTCAAGCATTTATTTTTTTTTAGCCCTGCTTTTCTTGCACACACACAGTGAAGTATCAGGGAGGGGACATGCAATAGGTTGGCTGCAGAGGATGCCCTTTCACTTCTGCAAGGGGCATTCAGTCAAAGCAGTCCTTCCCTCTGGAAACACTTGACAGTAGTTTCTACCATGGAAATCGCACTGATTTGTGTGACCCCAAGTACAGGCTACCCCCTCCATCTTCAAAGAGAGGTGAGCAGGCTAAGCCCCTTCACTTCCCCCTCCCTGCTTACATCCTCCAGCGCTACGACAAGTAATCAAACCTTGGCTACCTGAGTTGCAGTCAGGGCTCCATCCCTCTGTTCCACAGAATCAGGCTTATCAGCTGTACCTATTTTAAAATTTACTGGGTTCAATGTATTGAGAGTTTGACTTGGCATTCTGATTTGGTGTTTGATGTAGCAGTCACTGAATACAGGAAATTTGTTTTCCAAATACCTTCCTCAGTTTTATTCACAGTGACTATTTATTTTACTAGATTAGCTTTACATATATCAGTAAAATGACCTAATTTGTTCTTATAGCTTCTGTCACATGCAGCACATTATTTTGATCCAATACATGACCAGTAACAGCTGATGCATTTGCTAAACTTCATTCACTCTTTTTCTCAGGCACCTGCTTACTTAAGCAAGTATCATGCATTTTATTGAATTTGCCTTTTTCTTGTGGTTTACCTCGCACACATTATTAGTTGCGTTCATAATAACATTATGTCTCTTTGCTAGCTCAGCTTCTTTAGCAATTTTGAATTGCCTTTTCCAAAGCTAATTTCACTTCTACATGTAACTTTTAAAACTTTTTAGACACATTAGCATCAGCCAGCCCAATCAATATTCGATTTTGTTCATCTTTTGCCTGTTCCAAGACACATTTTTAGATATAAAAACCTGACAAAAGCTCCAACAGACCTACTTCAACTTGAACACATCTGTGAAAGCATGCCCTTTCATGAAAAAGCATTTATTTGTGGCACAAAACGTTCCTTGAACTTACTTATTACTGACTCGTATGTAGCACTCTAGCCTTTAGAAAGTGAAAATGAACTGCAATTGTCTTCCACTTCCTTACCCATATCATAAAATAAAGTGTTCACCTCTATCTCTTTGCTTTCCTTGTCAGACTTTGGGGCAGGTCAGTGTGTGAATGTCTAAATCCCTAATAGCAGGCAAATGAGTTTGTGACAATAAATGTTTCTGGGGGAATCAACTGAGCCAGCGTGGTTAGTTTTTGATTATTTGGAGCTTTATGGCTAGAAAATGGTAAAACAACTTTATTTATTTATAAATAACTTTATTTTCTTTAGGAGTAAAAGCAGTTTTAAGTAAAATAGCTTACTCTGGGGCTCTGTGGCATCTTCTCAGCTGTCTGCCATGGTTTCTCATCTGAATGCCATTTCTGTGTCATTTTAAGTGAAAAATATCCCACTGGACTAACACCATGTCGCAATGCACCCCATTGGCACCCAATTGTGCTGCTCTTTGCTGTTAATGATGGCACTGGAAATGAATATTCAGAGCTAAGATGCAGCTTTAATTTCACACAAAATAGCAGCATACTCAGAACACAGTCGATATAGCTTCTGTTTCTCAATTCCTTGTAAGAGTCTGCATATTTATTATGGATCTTGATCAGTTTTAAAGATACAAGAGCATTTATACATATTCAGATATATTCATATAATTAAAGCTGTACAAAGTGTTATTATTACAGAACCCACTGATTCTTTTTTTTGATAACTTTCTTAAAAGCACTTTTCTAAGCCTTGAGATAACTCTTTACAGGGCAATGGGAACTTTTTATTTTAGCAAGAGGTATCTTTTACAAAGAGAACTGTTAGAGACTTCTAGGTCCCCCACCGATCCCATCATTTCAAATAATTAAGCCATCTGAATCAGGAATTTTTAGATAAAGGAATTTGAGAATGTGTACCTAATAAAGGAACATAGATTTAAAAGGAAATAGAGGCCAAGAAGCAATTGAGAAGAAATAATGTAAATTAACCTGGAGTCAGGAAGGAAGCAAAGCAATAGCTAAAAAGATAGCAGACAGTAAGATAGGAGTTGTGCAATGGTTGTAAATGCAGGAATCTTCTGATAGACCTTTTGAAAGGTACCGCTTTGCTTCATCTGTTTAAACTGCTCTGGAATGAACAAGAAGTGTTCTTGTTTCCAGGCAGAAATGACCGGGATTTAAGAAACCATTTCTTCACCTAAGGACCGCAAAGCAACAAGCATTGTCCAGAGGTTTCCAAAAACATGGAGCAGTTGAATGATAGTGGAATTTAGGTGGATGATAGTGTTGGAATTCAGGCACATCCCTCCAAATGTTCCTCACCACAGTTCTCATGCTTTCATAATGCAGTTGGATTTCTATAGGGATAAAAGCACTGGGATCTAAATAGGGTCCTGGGATCCTTTTCAAAAGAGTCACATAGGAGGAAAGCATGGGATGGGGGGGGTACAACTTTTGATTAGTTGTTATACTTCTAGGAGGTAGACCTAATCACAGGGATTTTGCTTGGTGACATGGCTAGGAAGCACTGGGAGCAAATCCTTCCAACTGCAGGAACAGTTGCACAGGAAAGGGACCTAGAGGTCATTGTCAGGAAAAATGATCTGTGGAGAAAGAGATAGAAACAAAGCAGAAGGGGGTTGTAAAATTGGGGAGAGCTGTTAGACAAACAACACTTTCTCTGATGTGTTACCTATCCATATCATCAATGAGTCTAGAATTTGTAACATACCAGATTATATGTTACAGACTATAACTGGTACATATTACAGGGCTTTTGAAATAATGGGTACGGCAAACCAACTCATGTAAAAGCCTTTAGGGATGTGCAGCTTCCTATGACACGAAGATGAACCAGAATCCCAAGGGATGGATTTAAGCACTGTAGCAGGCAGCAGGTAAGTATCCAAGGAGGAGACACAGAAATTATACCCCGACATTATCAGAGTAGTTAATGATATATGTACCACTCTAAGAAGAGATTAGTGGAAAGGAGAAAAAAGACATAGCGTTAAAATAGATTAGACAAAAAGGGGAAAGACAAAAATAAAATAGAAGGTAAAATTCATTAATGCCTGCAGTCAAGGGAAAAAAGCTACCTGGTATTGCAACTTTGTTGGAAAAACATTGATTCTGATATAAATATAACAGGTTAAACTCTGGCCAGTAATCAGACAGATAACACATAGAGATGCCCAAATTAACATAGAAATGGTATTGTACAGGGAGTAGGTGAATCACAGACACAATCAGCAAGGACACTCTAGGGTAAAAATAGCACTGTAAATAGTATTTGCAAATGTCCACAGATCATTGATCACCTATTTGTGGATAAAATACACCATATCAGAACTTGTCAAATTGCATCACCCACATGCAAAATCAAGGGCGATGTGTGAACAGCCCATCTCAGTGGCCACTAATGTATGTGTAGCTTTAATCACCCTAACTACAAAGACCTTTCAGTGACCAACAGGGAATAACCTATGTATATCACCAGTGTTAGCCTCATACCTCTCAACTGTCCAGATTTTCTCAGAATGTCCATATTTTTGCCTCATATTTTTGGTCTGTTCCTCATAAAATTTGTGGTTTTCTGGATTTTTCTGGAAAATCAGTGAGGATTGATTTCAGTAAATAATGGCAGACATTTGAGTTTCACACTTCATATCTTTCACAAAATGCATGCTAATTCAAGATCTTTTATTCTAACAATCTTCTAAGTTTATAAGAGCCATATTTAAAATGTGTCCCTATTTTGGGGGACTTTATCCCCTCATTATTTTTGTTTTTTTCCAGACTTTTGTGCTAAGAAGTTGAGAGCTATGCCTGCATGTTTTGCACCAGTTTCTCAATGTCGCTGTGCAGCTGGTAGAGGAGCACATTTGGTTCCAAAGGACTGAAGAGGGGCGTATGTATCATCACTATCTGAGTATATTATGCCATGGCTTATTTCCCTGAAGTCCTGGAAGCCATCGATTGCACACAGAGTGCCATCAAGGCCCAGTCCTCAGGGTGTTAGATAGGGTCACAGTCTGGTAACAGGTTGAGGGGAGTTAGAAATCTCATCCTTCAGCAGTGGAGCAGAGATGCCATATTATGAACATCGACAGTGTGTTTTGTGGTAGCCTGCAGTCTTGGAGATTAGTGTCGTCCATGGCAGGGATGCAGTAAAATTACAGGATCATACATTTGCACCCTGCCAGGGTGTCCCATGTTGAAAGCCAATAGCTATACAGTGTCCATGAATTAGATGATGACCATAAGCAGGTGTGGCACTTCTTCCTACAAAGAATATTGATGGTAAAGAGTTTGTGGCCTAGTGAGGGTAGAGCCTGAGGGGAATCAGTGACCAAGTACACGAGACTCGCTATGGACAGGTGTGGTGGCCTTTGTGACCACAGCCAAAGTGATACTGACTCAAGAATGGTCTGTGCCAACGGTGTATGCCTACCCTATGATCAGACATCTGTCACATCCTGCTCCATTCAACACCATAAACAATATAACCTGCACAGGCAGACTGGAGGAAAATTATCATCTGCTTCACAGATGTGCAATGGATGACATGGTAGCCAACAGTGACCTGAGCAGCACTGTCTGCTCCCTGTCACTATACTTCATGTTACAGTGTAGATAGTAAGCATCATCCTACAGGCCATGATGGTGTTGCACTTGACTTCTCCACAAAGGTGTGGGTAGCAGCTCCCTGTACCTGGATTACTGACCTGCACATCTGCTGATTTATGCCAAGTGTTGCACCCAGGTCAGGAACAGACCAGGAAGGTTATGGTGGTGCCACAGATAACCACAACTCTCTTCTATGGGATACATACATACATCAGAGGCCATGTGTTCACAGATGTCATCTGATTTGAAGAGTATTCCATTGCCTGGGATGAGCTTATAGTCACGAGATATTCTCCAAAAACTGATGTAGCTAGAGTTTCAGCTAGCCCCTTCACAGGCTCTTTGCATGTGGAGCATAAGTGTGAGGCCTTCAATTTTAGTCTTACTGACAGTGTCACTGTGCCATCAGATAGTGCCACATGTATGTTGCCATTAGCAGGCACAACTGACCTGCTGACATCAGGTATATGCTATCCTGTGTTGCTGGACCATCTCTCAGTAAAACTTGTAAAAGCATAAAGACAAGATTCCTATATCAGCACTGAATCAAATATCTTAACCCCTCCTGGCAGGCATATTGGTATTTAACACTATCTGTGAGCAGCATATGGACATCTGCATACATAATTTGTTGTATAGGGTATTGCTGTTGCAAACTGTAGGTACCTGGAGGACAGATATGCAGAAGCTTCTTGAAGAATAGGTCTTGCCTCACATGCAGAGCACTATAGAGTATGTCAATGTAAAAATTAATACTAACCTGGTGTATTGTCTACAGACACACATGGTACAGCTTACAAATACAAGTCACCACCAGGCATGAGGTTCTGCTTCCCATCCTCAGATACAGACACTGTAATTCCTCCACCTATGTGAGCTAGTTATGTCTTGGTGGTCCATCTCCTGTGGTAAACATGTCTTTGGAAATGTCTCATGCCTTGTTGTTGGCATGCAATATCATATTGGTTTCCACCAGCTAAATTTGAGATAGACTCCTATTATGACTACTCACAGCAATGATATCCTACACCACTTCTTATTACAACTAGTCCCAAAAGATGCCATCCACATTACTTTTGGCAAAGATGTGCATGCCATAAGTGAAGAGAGCCTGCAGTAAACTCCGAGTCTCATGAATGGTAAATTTTTCTAACTGTTGCCTCTCTCTTTTGGATCCAAGATAAGACAAGACAAGATGTGTATACATGTGGGTTACAAATGTCAGTCACTGTGTCTGCATGACTGTCTATGGCTCTTCCATATGATTATATATTGCCTCCCCATATGGAGGCTACCAGCCTATCCCCTGTTGTCCTGTGACCATTCACCCATTCCTATGCAAACTGCACAAGAGGGCATATTATCACAACACCCCTTCCTACAGTAATGTATTAAACTTCTGTAATCCTCTGCACACCCTGTCTCCAACTTCACCCACAGTATGCATTGCCTTGCCTTAGCCTATCTGCAGGTAGGTACCATTGTACCCTGTGTGGATACTACACAGGATACAATATCACACAGGTGCTGTCATATGCTGGGCAGTATCATCTGCCCTGTGTGCACATTGACCCTCGTGTGACCCCTCCAACACACCCACAACTGGACATGAGAGTGTTATGCCACAGTGTTAAGTTACACACACACACACACACACACACACACACACACACACACACACACACACACACACACACACACACACACACACACACACACACACACACTCTAGGTTCCTTTTACTTCTATCATAGTCCAGTATTTTATTTCAGTACATTCCTGGTTTCACACTTGCTTGTATTAGCACAGTGTGTCACAATATGGTAACCCTACTTTAAGCTACACAAATCAAGTCCTCTTAGTATGGGGGCTATGTTAATGAGAAAATTTAATGCAGCTGTTTCTGAATCTCTACCTTATTGCATTGTGCCATTCACCTTAAGTGGCATTAATTTGTTTGCTCTCGTTTTTCCTTTGTCCCATGCCTTTTTTTGGCATACAATATGGTAGGGATAGGGATACATGCACATTGTGCTTTGGCACATCTGTATGCTTACAGTACTGTGCTTCTGGAATACAGTGGCTTTCAGTACAGCCTCATCGTTATTTTATCAGATGCACCATTGATGCCCAAACATGAATCTGTGCACAATAGGCTACAATTTGGTCCTTCAGTGGGCCTGATTGAGTGGCTGTGGCTGCTTCAGATGTTGTAACCAGCAGGACTCATGCATTGTGTCCAAGGTAGAGCAACATATTGTATTTCTTTCAGGGGACTTCCAGGAGTGCCTTCAGGGCCAGTATAACCATCCCTTGTATGAGGTGGATGCCTGGCATGAGCTCACCAGGATGGTGAGTGATGCCACTGGCATTACTTATTGTGGGAAGCAGTGCAAGCATCATCATTACAGCACTGTGCAGTGGTGCTACTCCATTCTAATAGGAAGTAGAGGTTAGCAAAAGAGAGCAAGAATTTTACTGTCAGCATTTTTGGTCTTTTTTTTCTACAATCCCACCACTATATAGAGTTCTCCCTAGTTTTTCTTACAGCAGCCAAGGAGTTTCAAGCTAACATAGAGGAATGCAGCAGGAGACAAGTGTCTTTTCCTGCAGGGGGTGCATATGCCATGTGCACTACTGTGCTGTCCAGCTGTACTGTTGTGTATAATATTTGTATGTACTAATGTGTTGTCTTTTTGTTTTCCCTGCCTTCTACATGTCCAGTTATAGTAAAAGAGCAGTAGTAATCACTGCAGCCTACTCTGGTTGATGCCTCTGGTACAGGATTGCCAGTGGTCATCATACCTGCCTTATGTATCCTTCTGCTTGCTATTCCTCCATTTCCAGCTGTCATGTCTCTCACTTTCTCCCCATTTATATGATGAGCTAGTTTGATAGTTTGCTGTATTGGCCCACACTGGGCTGGTTGATACTGCCCATATGGCAGGAGTGTGGTGCTTCATGCATAGTCTCAGACACACTTGGGTACAGTGGCCTGCCTTTCTTGTGATATCAGACAAAGTGATCACATGCATTTTGCAAGCACACCTAATCCACTTTTCCTGTTAAAGTTTTTTCCCCAGTAATGTGTTTCAACACTCTACTAATTTACTATGTAGTCCTTTTCTCAGTCTACCTGCAATATTCCATTTCTGGTATGTATCCGAGCAGCTAAAGGTCTCATTATGCTACCTGATGCTTGATATTAGGCAGTGTGTACCCATAAAGTGCTTGTCTAGGACCCCGGCTTATATCTAAGAAGGATGGGGTGCTATAGCAAGAAGTGAAAGTGGTGTAGCTTAATCTGGAAGAGAGGGGTTAACACTATCAGAGTAAATCAGTAAATAAGGAGAGAGGAAACACTGTGAATTACACTGAGGACTGGAACTGGCAATGCAGTCTGCATGTGAATTACAGGCAAAACTGCTCATTGCAAGATAAAACAGTAAAATAAATTCTTAGGATGGCAGAGAAAGAAGAAGTGCAGCCACATCTAAATGTGAGGGGGTGGAACTCGGCTAGCACTAGAACATATTTGACAAAGCGCAGTTTTGGACCTGCTCATCTCAAATGTTGAAGTGAACACAGGACATCAGATCTGGGAACCATTTGGGAACAAATAATCACCAAACAATATTATTATCACACAATAAGTATCACACTAAACAATGTTCAGGACTTCAGAAGAACAGACTAAGAAGTTGCAAAGACACGGATAAGCTGTAGTAAACTTAAATGGAGGTATTGTGAACAAGTGGGATTCATAAAAAAACTGCCATCACAGGGCAACAAACCTTTTTATGAAACAAACTGAAGCAACTATGCAAATTAAAAAAAATAAGAAAAAATGTAGTTCTTAAATATATGATTATATTGTAGCTTAATATACTGAGCACAACATATCGATAAACATATTAAAAACAACAGGATAAATAGAAAACACAAAACAAGCCACACCCCTTACTTATGTATACCATCTCAGAGGTCAAACAGACTCAGGGTAGGGGAATATTTTGACAATATTCCCATTCTGTAAGCTTCCAAAGAAAGCCTGGAACACACCAATAAGTACCAACGACTGCCAAAAATAATCCACAGTTTATTATCATAAAATACAAACACGAACACGGACTGGAACGACAAGCAGTTCTGATGAAGACCAGTAATGGTTGAAAGCGCTTAACTCTAACTTCGTATGCTACAATTGTTCGTTCGTTTGTTTGCAAGTCTGCTTGTCGTTCCAGTCCGTGTTCGTGTTTGTATTTTATGATAATAAACTGTGGATTATTTTTGGCAGTCGTTGGCACTTATTGGTGTGTTCCAGGCTTTCTTTGGAGGTACTGTGAAGTAATTTTTTTCATTCTGTAAGTTTGGCAATCACTGGAGTTCACTGAATTACTTCTGAGAACCATGTCCCTTTATGAAATTTTACAAATAATTGCACACAAGAAACCAGTGTTTCACTGATCATGATAAAACATGTCAGAAAACCAAACATTGTCAATACAGTAAGCCAGAAAGAAGATAGGGCTAATTTACGCAATCCCTATTGCAATCATTCTCTAATGCCTACTTTATCCTATGCAGATTTGCATGAAAGACCATAGTCTAGGCATAAGGCAGAAAACCATTCCTATTTTGAACTCCAGTCCATTGCAGGATGCTCACACACACACACACACACACACACACACACACACACACACACACACACACACACACACACACACACACACATGCAATTTAGAAGATCAGCAGTTCACTTATCTTTGGTATATGGACGGAACTTACAAAAAAACGTAGTTTATGAGACACCAAAGTGGAGAACCAAGTTCTGGCAGGTAGCATCACTAGCAACTGTAATATTGTTATATCTAAAAAATGTAATTCATTTAGAACTATAAGACAACTCAGTAACTAAAAATGCCTCTAACATTTCCATGTGTCATGGGAGGAGGGGAAGATGCATGAGATATGGAACATGGCAGATGTGATTCCTCTTCAGAAGATCAGAACCAAGACAATGGAAAAAATCTAATACTTTGTCACTTGTTAATCTGGCAGAACATTTGCTGTTCTCCAAGATCCTCCCAGATTGCCAAGCTACTGAATCTGTCACGGAGAGTGAGCCCAGCTTACCTATGAAAAAGTTCTGCTGCTTATATTAGTGCTCTTATTCTTCTGTTTTTTACCCAAAGTACATGATTATAGGTGAGGATGAGGGCACAGATTGACAAGCAAATTGAGAGCTTTGTCCTAGGACTCATCTGTCACATCAACACCAGTCTGGTACAATGCCTACAGTACTACCATATCTGCACCCATCCATAGGTCCATCTCATGATCTCCTCTTTCCTCACTTTTGAATGAGACCCCAAGATATTTAGACTCTTCTGCTTGAGGTAGCAGCCCTCCCTCCCTCCCTAACCTGCAGAGAGCAAGTCATACCTTTCTAAGAATGAGCCATGACCTCATATTTTGAACTGCTGATTCTACTCCTTTCTAAGAATGAGCCATGACCTCATATTTTGAACTGCTGATTCTACTCCTTTCTAAGAATGAGCCATGACCTCATATTTTGAACTGCTGATTCTACTCCTTTCTAAGAATGAGCCATGACCTCATATTTTGAACTGATGATTCTACTCCTTTCGAAGAATGAGCCATGACCTCATATTTTGAACTGATGATTCTAATCTTAGATGCTTCACCCTCAGCAATGAAGAGTTGCCTTGTGTGCTGGAGGTCAGAGTCACATGAGGACAAGAGGTCAACATAATCTGCAAACAACAGAAGTGCAAACAGATACTGACCAAACCTTGACTGTGCCTTGATATCAAAACATGAGGGGAGACAAGGCACTTTTGACAGAGTCCTATGCTACTTTTAATGTATTTGACTTAACACTGACAAAAAGGACATAGTTCTTGCTCTATAAGTACAGAGACTGAGTGGCACCCAAAGTCTCCCCAGAACTCCATATTGTTGTAGTCTGTCCCACAAGACACTCATGATATGCTTTCTCCAGATCCATTCAAAAAGTAATTGTGGCCCATTTAGGTAAAATGATTTTCCCATAGGGATAGAAAACTGTGGCTATCCCTTTTCAGTTTCTGTAAAAGTAACAGTGTGAGTGGTTTGAATTGAAATGTATACCCATTTTTGCTGATGACACAGCTGTTACACTGAAAATAATTATGTTAGAAATGTTACACACCTCCCTTGTTTTAAATACAAAAAGGTGATCATCCTGCACATTATACAACTGTCCATTACATTATGTCTCAGTTATCACAACTACATCAGTACCATCCAGACTCATATGATATACTGCAAATGTGTCACCATATATTCAGGTGTCTGTGTGTACAGTACATTAATAAGGCATCCCTGCTCTGCACTAGTGTGGAGAGCTGTAACAAAACTAATGTGGAAATTATGCAATGGCATTATTTTAAAAGGTAAAATAGTTATTTGGAACATAATACTATTGTATATTTATTTTATTTATTTATTTATTTTACATTTGTTGACCAGGCTAGTCCAGCTGGATATATGTCCATTTTCAGTGGAGGCCCGGGGAGAAAAGCTCCAACGGTTATAACAAGTTTAGAGAATACAAAATAAATAAAAAAACAAAACAAAACAAAAACATTGAGCATAAAAGATAAAAATATTTTAGTATAGGTAATTCCTAAAGAAGTTATTAAATAATTGCAATAAGCAAATTTGATAATATCAAAACATAGTGTAAATAATACATTGTCTTACTAATATGGACGACAAAATATTTTTTTTTTTTGTCATACAGTATACATGAGATAAGTTATATCTACAAAGATGTTATGTCAGTAGGGATCAGTCAGGATGCAGTAAAAGAGAAGGAAGTATTGTGGTAGAGGAAAGGAAGAAGGAAGGTTAATCAGGGTTGGTACAGGAGCAAAGCCAGTATTTATTAAGATGGATTTCCAGTTGTCTTTTAAAGAGTGGAAGAGTGGACAAAGATGAGATATTGGATGGAAGTTTGTTCCACATTTTGCCAACTGAGTTGGAAAAAAGGCAATCTCCTGCAGCATTAATGGGTTTGGTACTATTAACTAGTAGTTTGTCTGAAGAACGTAATTGTTTCAGGTTGTTGTAGGGAGTAAGGAGGTTAGAGAGTATAGGTGTTTTAGATGGTTGATATAGAATTTTGTGAGCTATTAAGAGCTGTTGATAAATGAGCTTGTTAGGAAGTTCAAGCCAGCCTAGTTGTTTTAGATTCAGACAGTGGTGAGTTCTAAACTGGGATCCTGTGGCAAATCGAGCAATATTATGGTAAGATGTAGCAAGTTTCTTAAGGTTACTTTTAGAGAGATTAGTGGAAATAGGGGAAGCATATAGAAGGGTAGAGATGAGGTGAGATCGGGCTAAGGTGGTCCGGGCTTCAGGTGTAAGGAAGGGTTTGATTCTGTGAAGGGATCCAATCTTTTTGTTAACTACTTTTATTGTGTTGTTGATGTGACAATCAAAGTTAAGATTATTGTCAATAGTAATACCTAGTAGTTTTGTAGAAGAATCAGGAGTAATTTGAGTGTAATCAGTGGAAGTAATAGAGAAGTTTAGGGAAGTAGATTTACAGGTAGGTGAGAACAGTAATAATTTGGTTTTCTTGGGGTTAAGGAGTAGACAATGGTCAGAGAACCACTGTTCAACAGTGGTAAAGGTTTTTTGGGTAAGAGATTGGAGTTCAGTTTGAGAGGAAGCAGTGCAGATTATAGTGGAATCATCTGCATATTGTATGCAAGTGGTGTTAGGGATAGCTGATTGGAGGTCATTAATAAAGATAGAAAATAGAAGTGGGCCTAGGATAGATGCTTGAGGTACTCTTAAAGAGATAGGAAGGAGGGTAGATAGTGAACTTTTCCAGAGTACTGCCTGCTGACGGTTTTCAAGATAAGAAGTAAACCAAGTTAAGGAGGAGGGATCAAGTGCAAGAGATTTTAATATGTGCAGAAGAAGTTTATGGTTAACCATGTCAAAGGCTTTTGATAGGTCTATGAAGAGAGAAGATGAAAGGTTATTGATGTTACGGTTATAGTTGATGGAGTTGGTAAAGGAGAGTAATGCAGTAGTGGTGCTGTGGGAAGGTCTAAATCCATGTTGACTATTGGCAAGTAGGTTATTATGGAGAAGGTGGTTAAGTAGTTGTTTATGGATACATTTTTCCATGATTTTAGCTATGGGTGATGAGTGCTATGGGACGAAAGTTAGAGAAGTCATTAGACTTGCCCCCTTTGTGTAGGGGAATGACGTGGGATATCTTCCAGATAGAAGGGACAATACCTTCCTTTATAGATCTATTTATTAGGATAGAAATGGGATAGGCAGTGGCTTTGGCTCCTATTTGCAGGAATTCTGCAGGAAGCTTGTCTGCAGATGGTTTGGTAGGTTTAAGTTTTTGGAGTAGAGTTTGGATATAGGAGGTAGATACAGGTTGTAGGTGAAGGGGAGGAAGAGTAGTTTTTAAAGTAAGTGAGAGTAGTTTAGAAGTGTCAGGAGAAAGGTGGTTTGCAAGAGTTTGGATGGTACTGGTGAAGAAAGAGTTGAAGTCATTGGCTATTTGTGTGGGATTGTCTGGGTCAGAATCCTGAGGGTTAGGTGTGATTGCCTGGCCTGAGGATAGAAGATTATTAATACTAGTCCAGAATTTTTTAGGTTTTTTTTGGTGGTTTTCTGTAATTGAAAGTAATAGTTCTTTTTATCTGTCAGAATAGCTTTTTTGTGCTGTTTCTCAGCTCCCTAAAGTTTTGGTGGTCAGTTTGTTTTTTAGTAGACCGCCATTTATCCCAATATTTATTTCTGAGAATGATTTTTTGCTTGGTATTCTTGGTTAGCCAGGGTGCTGCTTTAGTTTTAGTTCTAATGGTACGACTTGGGGCATGGTGATCTAGGATAGATAGGAATGTAGAATTGAAGTATTCAACTGCTTCATTATGTGGGAGATGTTTTAGTGGGGCCCAATTACATTGTATTAGTTCAGCTAGAAACTGTGCAGAGTTAAATTGTTTTTTAGTACATAGAGTTTTGTAAGTGGTAGGTAAGATTAGGTTAGTTTTGTATCAAATGATATAGGCTAGAGAGTGGTCACTTAGATCATCTGGAAGGGTGCCTGATTTGTAGGTTTGTAAGGGAGTATTAGTAAGAATCCAGTCTAATGTGGTTTCAGTATTGCTGGTTTTATTAGTTCTGGTGGGACTATCAATGAGTTGTTTGAAGCCATATAGGTTGATATGGGAAGTGGGGTTAGTACTGTTACAGGAATGCCAATCTATGTTAAAGTCTCCTAAGACTAGTGTTTCTTGAGGGAGTTTGGTCGAGAGTAGGTTAAGGATATGTTGAAGGGTGTTAATATTATTTCCAGGAGGGAGATAAGCACAAATGATATTTATGGATTTAGTAGTATTGACTTGAAGTTTAGAGCTGATTACTTCAGCATTATTGTCTAGGGTAAGAGTCAGATTTATAGTACTAATTTGGAGTTTTGTTTTATACAGAATTGCTACCCTATACCATAGCAGGGGTTTGGTTAATGCAAGTATTTACCTGGGGAGGACTGCAGTATGGTCATTTGGGCTGCACACTTTAGATTAAATAACATGCTGTACCCTGGGCAGAACGGGAATTACACACACACACCCTGCCATGATGTATTGCCATAATAACATACACAAGCAGAGTAACCTACCTTTTTCTTTAATTGTTCTAATTCCAATAACATTGTTGTATTTCATGTTGATGATCTGTATGGTGTTAGTATGTGATGTCATTGTATCTGAAACTGGGTAGCCAATACAACCTCTTAATTTGAATAACAAATGTATAATTAAGTAACAGCACATGACATTGTATTCTTTGTCATAAAGTATCAGCATAGTTCAAGGTGAACTTTCAGACACGAGGCAACATTAAGGTCCATATGCATCCTAGTTGTGATAATATGTTACAATAAAAGCTAACTTACTACAATCTGCTACATGTTTAGCTCCAAGGCTACTGATTGTGACAATTGTCCACTGGATTTGACTAAATACTAGCCTTCAAGACCTGGGATAAGTACATTTTATGTTCTTACTTAATTTACTGTAATAGTTGGGCTTTGTTTTGGTGATTATTAATAATGTAGCTGAGATTTGCCACTGGTTTAACTCTAGCAAGAGTAGAGAAATAGCCTAGATGTTTTTGTGCCCCTGAATGCTATAGAAACGTAAAGGGTGCTGTTTGCTGTTCACCAGCGTGCTTGTTTGAATGCTTCCAGCTTTTTCATTTTTTCTGTGTTATAAATTGCCCACTTTTGCTTGGTCCTGAGATCATTGCTATGAATTGTTACATGCGCAGCTGCAAAGTTACTGATCATGACAATTTTCTACTAGATTTGATTAAAATACTAGCTCTGCCACACCTGGGATAAGTACATTTTGTGTTCTTACTAAGTTTACTGAAATAGTTGTGCACTTGTTTGGTGATTATTTAGTAATCTACACGAGGTTTGCTACTGGTTTAACTCTAGTGAAAGTGGAGAAAGAACATAGCAATTTCTAGGCCTCTGTCTGCTGTAGAACCTTGACAACAGTCATTTTCCTGTTGGCCACTGTGTTCATTTGGATTTTTCAGCATTTCAGCTTTTCTTTGTTGCTATAAACTGATCATTTGTGCTGAGTTGCTCACCATACGGTTGTGTCTAACTGTGCAGTGTATAGATGCAGGTTTCTTGAGCCATGTTTTGTCTATACCACCTAACCTATCCAACCCTCTTCTGGTTATTGTGATTGGCAATATCTGCATTATGGACAACTGCCTGCAATTGTGCAACAAGCCACATAGTAGCCTACAGCAGCTCTGCTTTACCTGAATATGCTTGCACTTATTTCATTTTGCCCTTTGCAGTTAGTAGTTGTCTGCCTAGTGCATTTCAATACTCACTTAGCACAGCTAGTTATTTCCTCCTTGTGAAGTCCAATATCTAGCTCATTTTACTGAATATAGTATTCTGTGTATTCAACTAATTTCCTAATCCTTGGACTAAAATGGATAGTCAACCTACTTATCTTATTTCTGTTGCCAACATCACAGCACTTTGCAGCCTTAGGCAGTGTAGCAGCTGCCTGATGCTCACAGGTAATGAAGTTTTTCTTAGTGCAACACATTCTGTTTATGAGACATGTAAGCATTTAATTAGGCTTGAGGCTTTACTCTCACAAAAGGACACACACTGTGAACATCATACACATCTACAACACTCTGCATCAACCAACACTAAAAGGTATTATGCTGAGACTGTAAACAAGTCATTGCCAAAGCCTCCTGGATTCACAAAGTCTAGGTCCCGGCGAAAATCATACTCAATATCACCTTCTGACAAACTTCCAACAAAGAGTGATCAGCATTGTAAATAATCCCATACCCAGTATACAGAACCACTCTACAATAAAAAATATTTAAGTGATTGTGATTGGTGACTCTGTAGTCAGACACAATGTTTTCCTCTCACTAGATTGGACAATGACTGTGAATTCTGTTTCAGGTACCAGGATACCTGATACCACAAGGGCTCTTAAGACCCTTTCACCTGGCAAATATGACTATGACATGGTGGTGATCCATGTGGCTGTGACTAACTTGGCGTACAAAACCCTAAGGTATGTGCACAGAAACATGTCAGAATTATCCATGCATGTCACAAATGCAGGCAAGACTCTGGTCCTGAGTGGAATCTTTCTGGTCTAGTTGGCGTCATTCTTTGGGTATTCAGTATGTATCTGCAGGACACAAGATGCTTGACAGTCCTATTTGCTTTGCCAAGGATGGTCTGGATAAAGCCTTTCTTGCCCCCATAGTGCATTTTTAGGTAGAGACCAGCTGATGGACATCCCAACATAACTACATATCTAATCCAAAACATGCTCACATAAAGGTAGCACTGCACAATGCCTGAAGTCTTAACAATATCATGTCCAGAACTTGATGCTGCTTTGCATTTGGAGCATATCCATGTCTTTGTAATTACTGAAACTTGGCTTAAATGTTCAGAAAGCACTCCCTCCATACCTGAGTTTTGTGTCTACCATGTTTTCTCACCTGTTGGCAACTGTAGTGGCATCTCCATATTTGTTAGGGAACATATCACCTCTAGGTAGGTCCCCAGGGACCCACAAACAGAGCTCCACATCACATTAAGCAAAACCAACTATCACTTAATAGCCTGTTTCAGGACACCATCAACATCCCCTGATAATCATGTAAAGTTCCAAGATGTAATCGATGAACTTCCTTTAAAGAAATGCTCCAATACTTTGGGAGACTTTGACTACCCAACATTACGCTGGAGCATCTATACCTCAAATACAGCATACACTCAAAAGTTCTTAGATTTCTTAAACAAAAGCTTCCTGAAACAGATTGTTAACAAACCAAACAGAGTGCAAAATATTACTAACCTGTTTCTTACAAATATCGTTTCTTCATGTATTTTTTCCTGGTATCTCCCTCCCCATTTAAGTCAGATTATAAACTAGTGACCTTTGCTATTTGAACCTCTAAACCTGAAGATACCACTATTTTTGAATTCAATGACTTCAAACATTGAAATCTCATTAATTCTGTGATGAAGTTTCTATATTCATTTATTCCAACATGACTCTAGACATCACCTTAGCAGAAAGCTACACAAAATAATTATATGTTCACTTAGATAAATGTATAAAAATGACTACAACTACAAGATCTAAATACAATGTGATGTTTAAAAGGAAACCACTCTGGTAGTCCACCAACTTAAATAAACTCTACAAAAAAAAAAATCCTTAAATTATACAGTTGCTCTAAGGACCCCCCCAAAATCAAGGATAACATTAATGCATTGACTAAAAACTTAAAAAAACTATTAGTAATAATAACACAGCCCATGAAATAATATTAGCACCTGAAGCAAAAGACAACTACATATCCTTCTTTAGTTATGTTAGAAAACTAAGTAATAACACTCAGCATTGCTCAGAACTTATTCAAGATGGTATCACCTACTCAGGCTCAGTACATATGCCAACATATTTGTAATGCCAACTTCATTCTGGAAAGGACTATTCCAAGCCCAGTTATCCCTGAAGTCCTCAGTGCCCCCCCCCCATCTTATCATCATCACCAAAGGTCATATATTAAAAGTGCTCTCAAAGACTAAAAATACATTCTGCATGGAACCTGATAGTATGCCAGGCTGTTTAATAAACAGCACCAAGCAAGCCTTGGAATAGACGCTACTTACACTATTTAACCTGAGTTTAGCCACTGGTATAAAACCATTTGGCACATAGCAGTGGTGATGCTATCCCACAAGGGGCATGTATGTATGTATGCAAAGCCATGGAACATAATATAACTGACCTGATTAACTATGACATAAAATTCTCATCAGACTAAACCCACAGAAGTTTGAATTTGCTAGGGACCATCACCTGGCATACCCTGACTTGGCCAAGGCTTTTGATACTATACTCCGCACTAGTATAGTTAATAAGTTAAATGAATTACAAATACATCCCTGTGTGGTACAATGGAGAGCATGCTGGGTAAGGGACAGAACCCATGTGGTGCATACAGCAGGTACCTAATCCTGGTCCACTTGGTAGGTATCTTACATAACAAGGGAATCAGATTGAAAGATCTCAGTGTTTCCTTACCAAGAAAAACAAAGGGCTGGGCTCTCTTTGCTGTCAGGATATATTAAAAATTATGTTACTTTTTTCCCATCTCCCTGTGACTCCTGCTTGATCAATCTCTAAGCTTTTGGGAATATGAAAGACCAAGCTTAATAAATATTTCCACCTCAGGACATTGTTAGTGTTGGGAATATATCAAAAATAAGTGGATTAACTGCACAATTAAACCATAAAATCCACCAAAGTGCAGAACATACGATGGATAACATCCACTTTAAAATAATTCAATTTATTATATCCACTCCAAGACAGAAACGGCCAAAAACAAAAACAGTTAAAGCATGAATGCCTTCGTAAACACCACAAGCGTTTTCGTCATTAAAATTGACTTCACCAGATGACCAGCATATTTAATTACACCATTTTATATGATTACTCCATTGCTAAAACCAATGAAAGCTTGGTAATTCATTTAAATAGACCAATAGTAATAGCTGCCAAAAATTAAGTAAAATAAAAAATGTTCACTTTATACTTTGAAAAAACAACCAATTATATTACCATATTACTTAAATAATCTCTTTAAAATATTTATATACATGTGTATTGATTAAAAACACTTGATTATATAATAAATTGAATTATTTTAAAGTGGACGTTATCCATCGTATTTTCTGCACTTTGGTGGATTTAGTGTTGGGAATACCCAATCCAAACTCTCAGTGTAAATATTAATATTACATAGCATATTGGAGAAATAAATTCATTACCCAGAGGAGAGTGTGTGTGTGTGTGTGTGTGTGTGTGTGTGTGTGTGTGTGTGTGTGTGTGTGTGTGTGTGTGTGTGTGCTTTTTTTTGCACGTTGAATGATGTAACACCTTAGCCTCCTTTAAGTCAATAGATGTTGATTGCAGGTGTACGCCTAAATTTACTCCAAGGATTTTTAGTAGGCCCCTTATCAAGTCCTGAGTGAATGCTAGTGATAATACTTTCTTTGATCCATGCCTAGGGTATTTATATGTTTTTTTTTCCAACTGCCTGTCTGGTACTGACATGAACCTACGAACCTCATATGAGGTATAGGTCTGGCACCTCTTGGTGAGTATGATTGTAATTTGGTGGGGTGTTGGATTTGCCGTAATAATGCGAAAGGAAATCTAGAATTTAAGTTTTCTTCCAGGCATTTTGGGATGTTTCTGGCTGAACTCATGGTGTTTCACAAAGGACAATTTGATGATTGTTTTAGCTGCAACCTTTATGGGACATGACACACCTTAACTGTTCAAATGGTCTAACATATGGTTTGCTTTGGTTCATAGGTAGGCACTAGGCTATTGGCCCAAGGGCCTAAGTAAGCCTAGCCAACAAGGTTCCCTGGCTTACGCCACCCAAGAAATTTAATTTCCTGTGCCCTTGTCGAGCAGAGCCACAGAAGTGATCCCCAAGGTGTATTTCCTATTTCCCATCCACTCATCAAGATTTTTCTTGAAGAGTGCTAATGAGGCACCTTGCTTGACATATATGTGTAGCTTGTTCCAGAGTATAGGAAGTCTCTGGGACAGGAATCTATCCCTCCAGCATGTCCTGTTTATTGTGGTAACAAGGTTTAGGTCCCTAGAGCACGTAGTTCAGAGGGATTGGGATTTCTTTAGGTGTAGCATGTCCAACAGCTCTGGGTTTAACATAGCTTTATATGTTAGGCAGAGATCTCCTCGGAGTAGGCGATATGCTACAGAGTAAAGCCTGAGTTTTTTGAGACGGTCAGTGTAGGGCATCTGTTTGAGGCTAGTAATCATCTTTGTGAGGTACTTCTCTGGCCTTTCCAGCTGCTGCAGATGTCTTGTGAGGTACATTCCAAAAGGGATGTTGTACTCTATAATGGGTCTAATGAGTGCTGAGTAGAGGGGAACAATGGCCTCTTTTTGCCTGGATGAGAACCCTTTTGTGATGAGGTGTGCCACATAGAAGGATTTCCTGACTACTGTGGCGATGTGATTATCAAAGGAGAGACTACTGTCCACCTGGGTCCCAAGGTCTCTTATCACACATTTGGCATTAAGTAGACTGCCATTTATGTGGTAGTTCATGGGTACAGAGTTTTTACCAAAGGGGATGACAATGCACTTTTTGGCACTGAGCTTGAGGCCATGCCTCTGACATCAGGCATCTGTCTCAGTGAGGCCCTTCTGTAGGATGTCCACATCATTTGGGGACTTGACTATGGCTCCTAGTTTGCAGTCATCTGTGAACTTCATTAGCCAGAGGCCTTCTGTGTTAGCCTGTACTTCAGAGAAGTAGATACCAAACAGGAGAGGTCCCAGGACTGAACCCTGTGGTCTCCTCTTTTCTCTGGTTTGAAGTCAGATTTGGAGTCTGCAACTTTTACAGTGTGGGTTCTGTCAGTGAGCCAGTTGGCAACCCATCTTGTGATGTAGGGATTTATACCTAGTTTAGTGAGTTTAGCTATAATTCCAGAATGGGGGATGGTATTGAAAGCCTTGGCGAGGTCAAGATAAGCTGTGTGAACCACCTTATCCTCGTCTACGGCTTTGTTGACTGCCTCAAAGAAGTCGATCAGGTTCAGAAGGCATGATCTGCCTTTCACAAACCTGAACTGGGTGGGGTCCAGAGTTGGAGGTTACCAATGTCTTTGTTTATGAGTTCCATGGTGATACGTTCCATGGCCTTGCAGACCAGGCTTGTCAGGCTAATAGGGCAATAAAATAAAGAATAGCCCAAAAACAAATAAACAGAGATAATGGCAGAAGGCAGTGGCTCCAAAAGACAAAAAGCAGAATGCTCCACAAAAATAGCGTATAAAACCTTTAATCACCGCTTTCATCGACTGACTTCCTCAGAATACATTCAAAAAGAAGAACACACCCTTAAATACACATTCAGACTAATTAATAATTAATCAATTAATAATTAAAACAATATTAAATGCTACAAAAATTCATTTTAAAAAAGACAAAAATGAATCATGATGTTTGTCAATACATAACTTCCTATATTTTAAAAAACATTTTATATTTATTGTTTCATTTAAACCAGGCGGTTGGTCTGCTTTCAACTTGATCTGCCGTAAAGTCTCTCTTTGTTCAAGATAATTCTTGAAGTCACCAGCCCTTAAATCCTGTTTACAAACCTCCACAACTGAAAATACAAATTTCTTAAAATTAAAACAAGTTGTAGAATGTTTAAATAAGGCATTGTTAGAATCTTTTGTCTTAATATTATATATATGCTCTTTAATGCGTGTCCCCAAACTCCTGGTGGTCATACCCACATAGAATGCGGGACAGGCAGTGCACAGAGCAATATAAACAACACCAGAGGTGTTGCAAGTAATATATCCTGGAACCTCCAAAATTTTCTCTACAGTGGTAACTGAAATAAATGAACCTGTTGAGATATATCTACAAATTTTACAATTATGACAGCAAAACATTCCTTTTTTAACAATGTTACCTTTCCTGGTAGAAATGTTATCATGTTCAAGCAGTTTTTTAATGTTGTGATTGTTTTGGAAAATAAAGTTTGGTTTTTTACCAACCACCTCAAGTATATCATGATTTCCCTGTATAATTCTCCAATTCTTTTCTAAAACAGCTTTAATACGACTAGCGTCTGTATTCATAGCTAAAGAGCATACTAATCCAGGGTCAATAGAACTTGACTTAACCTTATTGACAATGTCTATCTGTAGTTTATTTAAGATAGCTGGATAGTTTGTTTGATGTTTATTATAAATCTCATTTCCACTGTCAATCACTAACTTCTCATCATATCCCCTGTTCACAAAAAGAGACGCAATAAAAATGAATTCCTGTATTAAATCCTCATGTCTACTAGTCATCCGACAAGCTCTAATAAATTGGCCTCTAGGTATATTTTTAATTGTGTGTTTTGGATGATTACTTTGATAGTGTAGATAGCCATTTGTAAATGTTTGTTTCCGAAAAATCTTACTATGAAATCTTATGTCAGACTCATCCCACCAAAAACACACATCTAGAAAGTTAATATTTAAACCAATGTTGCCTTTGGTAAATTTCAAGTAGTTAGATGATAAATTAATATCATTAAAGAAGGCATCCACTGTCTCGTTGTTTCCTTCAATCATGAAAATTAAATCATCTATAAATCTGGAATAGAATATAATATTAAATTTATTACTAAGAAGAGGCATCTGTTCAGTTTCCCACCATGCCATCACTGTATTAGCGTATGCTGGTGCAGCTGGGGAGCCCATGGCTACCCCTCTAATCTGTTGAAAATATTGATTTTTAAATAAGAAAAAAATATTTTCTAGTACTATTTCCAAGAAGTTACAAATGGTTGATATTGTGTTGTTAGAAAAAACATTACTTTTTAGTAAATAACATCGTACAGCTTCTACACCTTCATCATGGGGTATACAAGTGTACAATGACACAACATCCAAGGTGAAAATAATGTGTTTTTTTTGGAGCTAAAAATTCCTTTCTCTTGAAAATTCTTAAGCTTTTCTAAGAAATGCCAAGAATCTTTGACATAGGAATCACAGTTAGATATTAATGACCCTAAACAAGCATCTAAAACCAAGGAAATTCCTTCGGTAATAGAGTGGGGGGCAGAAACAATAGGACGAAATGGGGGGTCAATCAGCTGTTTATGTGTTTTGGGTATTCCAAAAATAACCCCTATTTTAGGATGCTCAACTACACAAAAATTATATAACTCAATACTGATATCACCTGACATTAATGCTTCATAAAGATGATAATTAATGAAGCGGAATGATTTATGAATGTCAGTTGTAGTAACTTCTTGATATTCATTTAAATTCTCCAAAATTTTCAACATATTGGCATCATAAACATCCTGCTCCATAATCACAATATTGGAGCCTTTGTCACTTTTCATAAATCTGTAGTGTTCTGCTAAGATTCTAAGATTGTCTAATGCTGTCCTTTCAGAACTTGTAAGATTATCAGTGAAATAACTTTTAGTGTTAAATAATTTACTAATGTCAGAAATACATATTTCCTCAAAAACTTTTATCGTATGGTGTAGTTTAGGAGTATAACAAGAAGGTTTAATTAAGCTATTGTTAGTAGATTGCAAACCATGCATCAGGTATGTTAGATTAATTTTTCTGGTGAATTTTTTTATATCTACTATTGTTCTACTGTAACTACCCCTGTTGTATGGTACAAAATTCAAACCATATTTCAACACATTTATTTCATGGTCACTAAAAATGTGTTTAGATAAATTAATAACATTGAAACATTCATTGAGTTCATTTAAATCTCGTCCTCTGACGAGTTTGACCCCAAAAAAGTCTTACTACGCGTCAAAACAGTACTCTTGCTAGTATTACTATGATTGTTAACCGGTAATTTCTTATTTTGTATAACCTCTTTACTTGTAGTGTTAAATTTAGAATTAACATTGTTTTCTTTCCTTTTGTTACGTGCACCTTCATCACTACTGACACCAGTTGGTTCGTTATCTGAAACAATGTCAACTTGATCACTGTCAAACACTACATTACCTTGATAAGTATCATGTATTAAACATTCAGTGTTAACATCCCTTTCAGAACTAAAAGCTACACCTGTATTGTAATTTACACGTGAAGCCGAGGCCCTCTCATTACTAGAGTGCTTGTCAGAAATAAAGGCTGTTTGTTTTTTATAATTATTTTCATTTCCAATATAAACACGTGAATTAACAGCAAAATTATCATAAGCCTTTTTACTTTTATAGGCAGCAATGTCCCGATTTAGTTTTTGTTGCTTTCGATTTGTTACATCAAGAGAGTGCTGTTGTACTTCTTTATTAACTCGTTGAAAAAATGTCCGGTAGTTCTCTTCACTGGAACTATCACTTAACTGTCTCTCAAGGTCTATAATTTCATTTTTCAAAAACCCCATCTTTTGTTTGTTATTTTCTATTAACAGCTTTAGAAAGTTTAAGCCAGCGTCATTGAAAAAAGTAACTAAGGTGTTAAACATAGTACTCCCCAAACTAACACCGTTTGGGCATTTGAAAAATCTCAAACCTTTCGGCACTATGCCGAGTTCAATGCAGTACTTAAAATAACAATTTTCCAAATGAAGCGACCTGTACCTTTTCAACAGCTTAATCAGGTTTTCTTGCTCACCACTCGATAGTTCATGATGGAATGGTTCAAAACGTTGTGAGGAAAGAAAAGGATTTTCTTCTTGGTTAAGTAAATGCTGACAACCCGTGGTTTTATTTTCACGAGCGGAAAATGGCAAACGTCTCTTTGCTTCACGTTCGTGTTGTATACCTCGATTCTGGGCGGGACTTCCCAACTCGATCACGGTATCAAGTTCCTGTTTAAACCCCATGGGGCTAGAGACCTGGACAACATTCTCAGACCCGTTAGATCTAGCCAACAAGGTCTTTAAAGATCCACGGATGTCAATTAAAGTCGCCAATAACAGATTGTTCAACTTTTCAGTTTCTGACAATGGTGTCGGATGAATAGTCATATTCAACAGAGATTCATCGGCCACTTCTGCCATACTGGCTGAATAAAACAATTAAATAAAGAATAGCCCAAAAACAAATAAACAGAGATAATGGCAGAAGGCAGTGGCTCCAAAAGACAAAAAGCAGAATGCTCCACAAAAATAGCGTATTAAACCTATAGGGCAATAGTTCCCAGGATCAGTGGTTGCTCCCTCTTTATGGAGTGGGATAACTGTTGCTGTCTGCCATTCAGTGGGCACAAAGCCTGACGTGAGACTATGATTGAACATGGTGCTTAGGTGGGGAGCCAGTTCATTCTGAAGTTCATGTAAAACGCAGCCTGGGATGTTGTCTGGTCCCATGGATGCTGTGTTTTTGTTTTAGATAGTGCAGCTTTTACCTGCATAGATGTGATTACAGGGACTCTGCATTCTTCCTGTATAAATATGGGCCCTTTAGGGGTGAGAGGGGGTAAAATTAGCACTGAACCTATCTGCCTGGTTGTTGGCAATATCAGTTGGTTCTGTAATTTTCATGCCATTGTGCTGTAACTCAGAGCAGATCTGGGTGTTGTCATCGAGATTCTTGACATAGCTATAGAATGCTTTGTGGTTGCCCTTAGAATCAGTGGTGATTTTGCTTTCATAGTTAGCTTTGGAGGATCTTATAAGGGATCTCAGCTTCTGACTGAGGCTGACCAGGGAGCTCCTCCACTCATGGGATTTTACTCTCTTTTGCAACAGTTTCTTCCTTCTGTTGTAGAGTTTGTTTATGGCAGGGGACAACCAGATTGGCTTCCTTTTTTTGGAGGATAGCATCTTGGTTCTGTTTGGGATAGCACAATCCATGCACTCGTGTAAGTGCTTATAGAGTGCTTTTGTATAAAATTCAGCAGTCGTAACTGTATTGTCCATCTGATTGGGTGTCATGATGTTTGCCACTTCTGTCTTAAGAAGCATGAAGTCGGCTTTGGAGAAATTTTTTACCGTGGTTTCCTTAATGGTGGATGGTGGCGGGATGCAGATATCTAGGGTGATTAGCTTATGGTTGGATCTGACCAACAAGGAGTTGACTTCAGGTGTGGAACACCAGTCACTCGTGTTGGTAATGACTAGGTCTAGGATATTTTTGCCCCTGGTGGGGGTGTGGATAAGTTGGTCCAGGGCACTGGAGTTTATGAATTCCAGAAAGCGTTGAGCAAAGGAGTTGGTACATGAGTAGTTTTCCCAGTTAATGGTGGGGTAGTTGAAATTGCCCATTATTAGGGTGTTGGTTTGTACCCCAATACTTTACAGTGTATCAAGAAATGAGGAGTGGGAATCCTGGGGCATGGTGGGGGGGGGGCGGTCTGTAGCAAGCTACAATTTGGATTGCGGTCTTGCCCAGAGTTAGTTGCACTTGGATAACCTCAGATGCATTATGCTGCCCAACTAGCCTGGAGGTGTGGATATCCTTAATGAATATGGACACACCTCCACCTTTGGTGTTCTGGTCCAGGTTAGATGGCCGAAAAGTGTGGTATGAGTTATAGCCTGATAATGCAAGGGTGCTCTCTAGAGCCTTGAACCAGCTCTAAGTCACTGCACAGATATCGATGTTCTCCATTTTAAGGAGTGCCTCGAGTAAGTGCATTTTGAGATTTTGACTTCTAACATTGAGTAGCACTACCCTCAGTTTTTGCTTGCTTATTCCTGTTACAGTGGTGAATTTGTCATTTGAACCTTGCCTAAAAAAGGCGCTATAGGGGTGGCAAGAGCCTTAGCCAGTATCCAGAATCCCAGGGGTGACAGGTGCAGGCCATTTCTGGCAAAGCATAGTGGTCTGTCGACCATGTCATCCCAGGCAGACAGATACTGGATCCCCTTAGAATGGCACCAGAAGCTTAGCTAATTGTTGAAGTCATTCATTTTGTCCTTGTACTGTGGTGTCATTCTGGGCAATGGCAGGATGCTACTCAGGGCTAGGGTCATACCTACTTGGGCTACAAGATTGGAGAGCTTTTTCATGTCTTTTTTCATGTAGTCCAGGGAGGTACATCTCAGGTTGTTCACACCAACATGGACAATGACAGAGTCATATTTGTACTTGTTGTGGAGTGACCTGAGTGCGTGGGTTATGTGGTGGATCCTGGCATCTGACAGGCAGCTGACAGTAACCTTCTCCTTGTTTAACCTGGTGAGTGGGACATCAGTGTGCCTGACTATAGAGTCACCTATGACTAGTGTGTTGGGTACGTTGGTTTGCCTTATGGCCTGTGGTTTATTAGCACACTGAGTCTTTTGGCTATGTGTCATTTGGGTTGTGTTGGGGGGTGGAGGTTGCTTGCTTTTCTGCTTTGGAGGTCTCTGTTGCTTGAGCAGATTATTATTGAGAACCTCTGTGAATGTTTTTGTCTTTCTATGTGTGGATTGTGGTGGTGTAGGTTTAGTGGGACTATGTGATGAATGTGGTGCGGTGCAAGTGTTTACCTTCTCCTCTTGACTGTCAATTTCAGTCTTGGATGGAGAGAGCTTTACCTCCAGTTTGGCTAGATAAGTGCAGGTTATGGTGTTGGGTGGTAGGAGGAAATGGTTGTATGTGTACGTGAGGCAACTGCTACATTGCCTCAAGGTGCCCAGATTCATCAAATAGACAGGAGAGAACACTGAGAGCTGACCCTTTGACATGTCTGAATAAAAAACTACTTTCCTGTAGACAAGTGAGGAAAGTGAGTATAAGAGTTGTTTTTCTCTAAGCAAGTGAGGAAAGTAAGTATAAAAACTGTTTTCCTCTAGGTAAAGAGGAAGGCTGAGTGCTGTAGTAATTTGTAGCTTAATTAGTGCTAACAACAAGTTCTGAACAAGTGCTGAGCACAAATAAGCAATTTCAAGTGCTAAAACTAAGAATCTGTACCTGGATCTTGTGGGAGATATGCTACCTAGTGCTTACCACTCCCAATGATAAGCTAGAAGGCTTCCCTCCAACACAGAAAGGCTTGGGGGGGCTCAGAAGCTTACAAGCAGTCCTGGATACAGAAAATATGTTTCTGGACTAGACTAGTTACAGGAAAGGTGAGAAATGAGTGCAAATGCAGGCTTTTAAACCAGAGGGTTGAAAGGGATGAAAAAACTGCCAAATGGCCAATAAACTCCAATTTCTGGGCCAGAAACCACTCTTGTGGTAGATAGGATATCTAGTGCTTACCACTCCCACTAATAAGCTAGAACGCTTCCCCTCCAACACAGAAAGGCTTGGGGGTTCAGAAGCTTACAACCAGTCCTGAATAAAGCAAATCTGTATCTGGACTAGACTAGTTAGAGGAAAGGTGGGAAACAAGTGCAGATGCAGGCTTTTAAACCAGAAAGTTGAAAGAGATGGAAAAACTGCCCATACGGCCAATAAACTACAATGTCTGGGCCAGAAACCACTCTTGTGGTAGATAGGCTACCTATTGTTTACCACTGTCACTGATAAGCTAGAATGCTTCCCTCCAACACAGAAAGGCTTTGAGAGCTCAGAAGCTTACAAACAGTCCTGGATACAGCAAATCTGTATCTGGACTAGACTAGTTAGAGGAAAGGTGAGAAACAAATGCAAACACAGGCTTTTAAACCAGAAAGTTGAAAGAGATTGAAAAACTGCCCAAACGGCCAATAAACTACAATTTCTGTGCCAGAAACCACTCTTGTGGTGGATAGGCTACCTAGTGCTTACCACTCCCACTGATAAGCTAGAAGGCTTCCCTCCAACACAGAAAGGCTTTGGGGGCCCAGAAGCTTACAAACAGACCTGGTTACAGTTAATCTGTATCTGGACTAGACTAGTTACAGGAAAGGCAGGAAACAAGCTTAGAAGTTTCTTTTTGAAAGTAGAAAGGGAGAAACAGAAGATAATTCAAAATTAAGGACCAAAGTGGTTTGCCCTTCACAAGTGTTCTCTCTATTTTAGGTAGAATGAGCTAGTGATACTAGACTGGAATAGAGCTGGCATAGAGCTGAATAGATGAGACTGGTAGGAGTGTCTGATGTCAAAATATGATCTCACTGGACTCGGTTGAGTGAGCAAATGAGATAGACCCAGGAGGAGTGTTCAAACACAAATTTACAGGAGGGGCAGACAATTCCAAAGCCACCAAGATTAATACCAGAACAAGAACAGGGAGGGTGGGCAGGAACCTGACTGAGAGACCATAGTATTCTATGAAACAATTAAATAGAAAAATAAATAACTAGAGAGAGACACAGACACAATATTCAATGAAACTTCAATGAAGCTCCTCCTACCACCAAACACTAATACATGCGAGAGATGCAATTATACAGCCAAACTGGAGGCTAAGCTCTCTCAACCCAAGACTGGATCAGACAGTCAAGAGGAGAAGGGAAATACTTGCATCACACCGCCAGTCTTACATAGACCCATTAAACCAGCACCGGCAAAAAACACACATAAATACATGAAAACATACACGGAGGCTCTCAATAAAAATCTGCAAAACCAACAAAGACCTCCAAAGCAAATATCCAAGCAACCTCCAGCCCCCAACACAAACCATGAAACACACACCTCACAAAACCAGTGTGCCAACATACCCAACATACTAGCAATAGGTGACTCTATAGTCAGGGACACTGACGTCCCACTCACTAGGCTGAATAAGGAGAAGGTTACTGTTAGCTGCCTGTCAGGTGCAAGGATACACCACATAATACAAGCACTCAGGTCACTCCTGAACAAGTACAAATATGACTCTGTCATTGTCCATGTTTGTGTGAATAACCTGAGCCGTACCTCCCTGGACTACATGAAAAGAGACATGGAAGAACTCTCTGATCATGTAGCCCAGGCCGGTATCACCCTGACCCTGAGTAGCATCCTGCCCTCACCAAAAATAATATCACAGTATAAAGAAAAAATTCTCGATTTCAACAATTGCCTAAGTTTCTGGTGTCATTCAAAGGGGATCCAGTGTCTGTCCACCTGGGATGACATGCCCGACAAGCCACGCTGCTTCGCTAGAGATGTCTTGCCCCTGTCACCCTTAGGCTTTCGAATACTGGTCAAGGGTCTTGCCACCCCGATAGTGCCTTTTTAGGCAAGACTCAAAAGACAAACCCACTGCCATAAATAGCACAAGTAACAAAAAACTGAGGGTAATGCTACTCAATGCCAGAAGTCTAAACATCAGAATGCACGCACTCGAGGCACTCCTCAGTATGGAGAAAATCAATATATGTGCAGTAACAGAAACCTGGTTTAAGACTCCAGAGAGCACCCCAGCACTACCAGGCTACAACTCATACCATACATTTCGGCCACAGAACCCAAACCGAAATACAAAAGGCGGGGGCGTATCCATATTCATCAATGATACCCACACCTCCAGGTTAGTGGCACAGCACACTGCTTCAGAGATCATCCACATGCAACTAACAACATGCAAAACTGCAATTCAAATTGTAGCTTGCTACAGATCACCTACCATGTCTCAGGACCCCCATTCCATGTTTCTGGAAACACTGGGAAACATAAAGGTCCTACCAAACACCCTGATATTGGGTGATTTCAATTACCCAAACATTAACTGGGAGAACTACTCAAGTACTAACTCCCTTGCCCAACATTTCCTAGAATTTATAAACTCAAATGCCCTGGTTCAACTGGTCAACACTCCCACTAGAGGTGACAACATATTGGACCTGGTCATCACCAACATGGGCGACCGGTGTCCCACACCAGAGGTCAGCCCCTCAGTGGTTAGATTTGATCATAAACAATCACTTTGGATATCCACATTCCGCCCCCACCCCCAGACAAGGAAACCACTGTGAAAAACATTTCAAAAGCAAACTTCACGTTACTTAAGACGGGGGTGGAAAGTTTCAAAGCCCCCATGCTGAAGGATAGCACTGTCCAAGCTGCAAAATCCTTTACTAATGCATTCTATGGATGCATACAAGAATGCATGGATCATGCCATCTCAAGCAAAACCAAGACTCACTCTTCCAATAAAAGGAAACCAGTCTGGTGGACTCCTGCCATAAACAAGCTATACAATAGAAGGAAGAAACTAGTACAGAAAAGAGTAAAATCCCAAGAAGGGAAGACATCCCTGATCAGTATCAGCAAGAAACTACGATCCCTCATAAAATTATCCAAGGCGAGTTTTGAAAGAAATATTGCCAAGGACTCCAAAGATAACCACAAGGCATTCCTTAGCTATGTCAAGAATCTAAGTGGCAATGCTCAGATCTGAGTCACCATAAAAAATGTAGTAGTTCCAAATACAATAAAGGCTGTCGTTTTTCCCTTGTATCACTCTGTGCTAGTGATACAAAAACTCGATCTCACACCAGTTGATTGATAGAATTTATTCCAAAAGCAAAAAGTAAAATAAACACTTTAAACACTCAAAAAGAAAATAAAACGAAATTAATGATTTAGCGCTTTCATCTCCAACACCAGAGACTTCTTCAGAATCAAGTAACCATTCACTGTTCTTACTATATATATCCTACATTGTTGATTACTAATTAAACATTTATCATATCAGGTTAAATGCATGTGTTGATTGATGAAGAATGAATAAAATAAAATAAAGGGCTAGACATCAGACTTTTGTTCTCCTGCACCACTGAATAGACATTTAACATTATGTTAAATGTACCCATATATAACCAAAATGTGTTTATTCAACACTCATATATATACTGTGTTTTCAATAAATGAATAAATGAGTATAGAAGTATACATTCAATTACTAAGAGGCACATTACTAGGTTGAAAGTGAGTAAATAAATAAGCACTGTTGACATGTTTAACCAAAAAAAGGGTTGACAGTTAATAGCTAAAATTATATCAAATACATATATACCATATAAATGCATTTGTCAACATATTTATATATAATATGTGAAAAAATATTAATATGTAAAAAATTTTAAAAAAAAATGAACAATAAGTAAATAAATATAGTAAAAACAAGTACATTAGTTAATATATATGTATGCATACAGGACATAAAGAATACAAAATAAAAAATAACCAGATGTAGCTCATATGTACTTGTTTATATCTGTTTGTATATAGAATGTATGCATATATATGTGTAACCATAGTAACTTTGGATAAGTCACCACATATTGTTAATAAGTACATAATTGATTTAGTGTGAGACTGTTAATTTAAAAACATACAAGACAAAAATATATTGTTTAAAAGTATTGTTTAAAAATCCTTTAAAAATATATTTGAAAATATTATTTACTTAAAATTTGTAGTACTAATAGTTTGCATACCTGTTGAAAAACATATTGAAACTGATGGAAAATATTATAATAGTGTTGTGATACCAAGTTGTATAACCATAATGCATCGATAAGATTTATGTTATATATTATATATTGAGCATTATGTATTAACACCCATAGGGACCTATTTACACCTTTTTTAATAATGTGTGTAGCTACCTGTTGAGCGGTTTCATTCTAGAGGGTATATGCTCTCAGTTTTTCTTAGCAGCTACTCAAATTATCTTTTCTTTGGATCTGCTGCCAATATTTTTAATGCAGGGGTGATAGATATGTGGTCATTTAATCCTTTACCACTACATGCGTCTAATCTCAACTGCCAGATCATTTCCCTATACTCTAACTTAGTCTCCCAGTCACCTCCTCTTTCCATGGGTTCAATTTCCTCAAGTACCTAAAACTTAAAATCTGCCTGTTTACATATCATTGCGTGCCTAAATAATGCATTATTGTCATTATGCTTACTGATATCCCTTGTATGTTCATATATTCTATTCCTTAAATGGCGTTCAGTTTTGCCTATATAGTAACTCCAGCATACTTTACAGAATACTAAATATACTACTCCTTTTGAGTAACAGCTGTTGTACCTTTTGGCTTTTAAAGCTCAGATCTGCTCGGAGTTAGTGCAGAATGGCACAAAATATACTGAACCAACCGATATCACCAACATCTTGGCAGACAGCTTCAGCACAAAATTCACCCCCCTCTCACCCCCAAAAGGGCCCATAACCATACCAGAAGAATGTAGAGTCCCTGAAATCACAGACACTCAGGTTAAAACAGCCCTCTCCAAAGCCAAAAACACAGCATCAATGGGACTGGACGGTGTCCCAGGCTGCATCCTACACAAGCTCAAAGATGAACTAATCCCTCACCTAAACACACTGTTCAAACTCAGCCTCTCCACAGGCTACATACCCATAGAGTGGTGCATAGCAATGGTTATTCTGCTCCACAAAGGTGAGCCACAACAGACCCCGGGAACTATCACCCTATAAGCCTGACTAGCTTGGTCTGCAAGGCTATGGAGTGCATCATCATGGAACTAATTAACAGAGACATTGGGAACCTTCAAACACTGGACCCTACCCAGTTTAGCTTTGTTAAGGGCAGATCATGCCTTCTAAACCTGGTGGACTTCTTTGAGACAGTTACCAAGGCTATAGATGAGGGAAAGGTGGTACACACAGACTACCTAGACCTCGCTAAGGTGTTCAACACCATTCCCCATTCTGGTATTAGAGACAAGCTCATCAGCCTGAACATAAACCCCTACATCACAAGATAGGTTGCCAACTGGCTCACGGACAGAACCCACATGGTGAGAGTTGTGGGAGCTAGGTCTGACACTAAACTGGTTACAAGTGGCATTCCCCTGGGCTCAGTTCTAGAACACCTCCTGTTTGGCATATACTTCTCAGAGGTACAGGCAAGCACAGGAGGACTATGGCTGACCAAGTTCACAGATGACTGCAAACTAGGGGCTATAACTGACTCTCTGGCTGACACAGACATCCTCCAAAAAGGTCTCACTGAGATGGATACCTGGTGTCAAAATCATGGCCTCAAGCTAAATGCCAAAAAGTGCATAGTCATCCCCTTTGGAAAAAACAAAGTACCCACAAACCACCACATAGGTGGTAGTCCCCTAAATACGGAAGATGTAATAAAGGATCTGGGGACCCAAGTAGATAGTAATCTCACCTTTGATAATCAAATTGCCAAAGTGGTTAGAAAATCCTTCTACATGGCCCACCTAATCACAAAAGGGTTCACATCCAGATCAAAAAGGGTCATTGTTTCCCCCTCTACCCATCACTCATCAGACCCATCATATAGTACAACGCCCCATTTGGGATGTACCTTACAAGACACCTGTAATGGCTGGAAAGATGACAGAACTACCTCACCAAGAGGATCACTGGCCTCAGAAACTCCAGCCATACTCGGTTGCATACCGCCTACTCAGAGGTGATCTCTGCCTGACATACAAGGCCATGTCCAATCCAGAATTGATGGACATGCTCCACCTAAAGAGAACCTTATCCCCTCAAGCCACACACTCTAGGGATCTAAACCTCACCACAACAATAAATAGGACATGCTGGAGGGATAGATTCCTGTCCCAGTGACTTCCCATGCTTTGGAACAAGATTCCAATCTACATCAGGCAGAGCTCCTCGCTAACACTCTTCAAAAGAAATCTTGATGAGTGGATGGGAAACAGAAAGTTTACCTTGGGGATCACTTCAGTGGCTCTGCTGGACAGAGGCACAGGGAACTAATCTAAGGGGGCGGCAAAAGCCAACACATTCTGGCTAGGCTTATAAATGCCTTCGGGCAGCTAGCCTAGTACCTACCTATGAACAATTAATTACACAAAAAAATAAAATGCAGTACAATCTTTAACACTGCAAGTTTGCACTTAACTCAGTTAGTAATGCGGTTGAATGCAGGTATGTAGCAGAATCCAAACAACTCAGGTATTGAGCAGTAATAAATTCAAAAATATGTCACTACACTTATAAATACAGAGAAAGCCGTTGGGCTAAGAGTTTAACACGAATATCAATAAAGTGAAACACAATAGCCCCCACTAACTAGAGAGACAGAGAGAGTCCACAGTATTATATGAAACAATTAAATAGAAAAATAAATAACTACAGAGAGACACAGACATAATATTCAATGAACAATTAAATATACAGAAAAATAAAATGCAGTACAATCTTTAATACTGTAAGTTTGTACTTAACTCAATTAGTAATGCATTTGATTGTAGGTATGTAGCAGAAGCCAAACAACTCAGATATAGAGCAGTAATAAATTCAGAGATATGTGACTAACACTTATAAATACATAGAAACTCTCTAGGCTAAGAGTTTAACACTGACTATCAATGAAATGAAACACAATAGCTCACAATAACTATAGAGACAGAGATAGACCACAGTGTTCTATGAAATAATTAAATAGAAAAATAAATAACTAGAGAGAGACACAGACACAATATTCAATGAAACAATTAAATACACAGAAAAATAAAATGCAGTACAATCTTTAACACTGGTAGTAATGCAGTTGATTGTATGTATGTAGCAGAAGCCAAACAACTCAGATATTGGGGATATTTATTGTGACAAGACTTCATTAACACACTCGTTCATAAATTAGTGCTAGGCTAACTGCCCTTGTGGCCCATTTTAAGCCTAGCCAATTACCCCATGTGAGAATCACACCCTGCACCTTGTGCTTGTAAGGCAACCACCTTTCGTTTCTCAACTTTCCCCGGATTTCAAAAACACTTAAGAGCAATCTTAACTACTATACTTTTTAGATACCCTTCTGTAATGACAATTGCATTATAAAGTCAGCCCCACAAGCTGAATACAGAATAGACTTTTGTCTGCTTAATTGCCATCGCATAATACTTGATGGTTGGGGTGACCCTTTATAACTGAATCGTTTGTTTACTCTTTACGATTTTTCTGAAAAGAGAGAAAAAAAATGTTTAAGCAGATTGGAAATGTTCATGCAAACAATTCACCGTAGTATCTTTCTTTTTTCTCAGCCGCCATTTACTGAATATGTTTTAGAATCAGTATTACATACTTCCACTATCAACAGCCTTTTCTGCCCAGGTGCAAATTCGTGTAGTGTTGTTTAACAATAAGATGGCGATTCTTAAATAATTGTCATAGGCTGGGAGTCACCTGTACCAAACTGACGTAAAGTATTTAAAGGGCAGCAAACTTGCCTCAGCTACCTAGTGCAGTTAATGCGCACCTGTATTAGCAGTTCTTTGGCTAAAAACCAAAGCGACAAACTCCAGGACCCTGGACAGCGGTACTTGCATTTAACCCGGTTTATCAGTAAGTGATCACCTTCAGTGCCTGCTAGTAGTAGATTCACTGACGTTTGATAGTATAACTAGATTATTTTCATCAGTTGGTCTACCTTGTAGAAAATTGAATTATAGAGGTGTTCCACGATAGTAGTGCGTTTATTTTAATTAATTAATTAATATGATATCTTAAGAAATAAAATTACTTATTTAGGAATCACTTATAACTGATTGTGACTGAAAACTGGACAAACAGCTATTTGATGTATCCTCCTATTCACCACATAAATAAAATAAAACAAACACGAGGGTGTCCAAATAAGGTTGCTTAGCGAGAGAATGGTTGATGGTAGAAGCTTATACGATAAGATGAATTTTCAAACTATTTTTAAGAAAGCTAGTTTTATATTGAATTATACGAAATTTGAAACGATACTTAAAAACTGTTATCCCTTCTTATACTTTAGCAAGAGGACCTAACCAGTGCTGCAATGTGAATTCATTTGTGCATGGAGAAGTCAGCACCTTATTGAAAAAGTAAAAGTTTCTGTTGACGTGCAAGGCTTGAATGTTTTGAGATGATCTTCTCACCAGTGGAGATTAATGATACTAGCATTAACTGCAGTACTCCAAGCTACTTAAAGCTGAGTGATGCCGTGAAAATCTCTGCTATGCTTCTGCTGATTGTTGCCATCATACTGGGAAACATGTTAAGTCTTCTGGTCTTTCTTAGCTGTAAACAGTTTCACTCTCCACAAGGATACCTGAAAACCTCCTTAGCTTTGGCGGATCTTAGTGTTGGAGTTTTGGTTGTACCTTATTCAGCCTACACGGAAATAAATGAAAGCTTCAGCAGCAACTGTGAACAGAACAGTGACTCTATAGCTGTCCACACGATTAATCCATGTGTTCTCCTTGGACCCATTTTCGCGGGTTGCACTTTTGTATCCATCACAACTATATTTTTGCTGTCTATTGAACGGGGCGTTGCAGTACTGAAACCTTTGCATAAAAAAGTTGTGATTACTAAACGCAGGACACTGAGTATGGTGATTACTTCTTGGATACTAAGTTTCATTGTAGCGGTCACCCCCACTGTTGCCAACCGGGAGATTACTCTGAAATACAGCTCTTGCAGTAAAATGTGCAACTACGTATTGGTTTCTGGGGGGCAGCCAACTGCAGACTGGAACATAATGCTTCTTTTTCCTGTGCTGGATTTTTTTCTCCTTTGTGGTACCTTGGCACTAAACCTCCTCACGTTTTCTGTAATTAGGCAGTACAATAAAACTAGGTTACAGCTGTCCGAATATGATGTCCAGATTGCTTCCAGCAGACCGTCATTTGCTGACCTAGCAGCTGCAAAGACTATTGCTATTCTGACTTTTGCCTTTTTAGGATCCTTTGGCTTTATAACAGTGTTTGTGGTGGGGTCTGTGATTGGGTACAAGTGGTGTGAGTTTAGTTTTTATGCATTTTGGATTCTAACATCCAACAGTTGTTGGAACGTAATTATTTACAGCATTCGGGACCCCAAATTTCGCATGGGAGTCAAGGAAACGTTCTTTGGCAAGCAAGTGCAGTGTTCTCCAAGCTACCCCCAAAACGTACAAAATAAGAACAGACCAGTCGAGACTTCTGATCACTGTGTAATTGTAAAAATATATATTTCAGCAAAGAAAGGTAATTCGTTCACTGTCTTGCACAGTAATAAATTAGTTGCATCAAATGCAACTTATAATACAAATGAAGGGAGATGAAGCTCTTCACAGCCGTTCGTGCCCCTTTTTTCTCAAATGAAACTCTAGAGGTATACTCATAAACTCATGTGCATTTTATAACCATGTGAATTTATGTTATGAAGTATTCCCCCCACCCACACATAATCTGTCTGTGTTTCTCTTTCTCTCTCTCTCTCTTTAGCACTCCTACACTCAGTAATATAAATTAAAACCTCATGGAACTAGAACATTCATTTTCATAATTCAGTAGATGAACATTAGTTTAATATCAATCAGATTGTGGCAGTGTATAAACCTCTTAAATGTATCCAATTTACCTACCTCCTAAGACAATTTAAGATGCACTCAGTGTATACACAAACACACACACACACACACACACACACACACACACACACACACACACACACACATTTAGGAACACATTAGGAATAATAGTCTGAACAGATTTTGGACAGTTTGTTAAATATCACATCTCCAAAAAAGTAAAAGTGTTTTGTGAGACCTATCAGCTTAATTACCTAGCCCTCTTTACCTCCAGCTGACCCATTTGTTCTCAATATATGTAGGACATCCTGTTGTTGGATGGAGGGGGATTTCCAAGCAGTGGGAGGTAAGTGTAACTTGACTGTTAGCCATTATGTACCACTGCTGGGGACTTGTTTTCTTTCATTAGCTTTTTCTTTTTCTTTCTTTCATTCATTCATTCTTTCTTTCTTCCTTTTTTGAATGTCCCTCAGGAGTCTGAGCAATAGAGTGAAGTGGTCTGCAGATATACTCAATGCTTAGGTGCATGCATGTGTATCCTTCCCTGTCTGCTTCCGTTCCCTACTACATTGGAATCACTTACTTCTTGAAGCCTGTTCCCCTACACTATGTCAGAAGTCACTCTTGTGTGATACCGCCCTTATAGCATTCCTTCTGAGAAGGCTGAGGTGTTTTTTTTACCAGGGACTCATATTTCCCCTGGTTGGCTCCTACTAACCCTGCTCCTGTCACTTGAACTAATTTATTTTACTAGTGCTACCATCTGGGCTCCATCCCTATATGACATGGAGCCTGCCTACCATAGAAGATGTCATTTTGGCAGCACAGTGAATTAGTTATAAACTGAATCAATTAGCTACTATAATATATAGACTGAATATGTGTTTTATATATTGTAATGTATATATAAACATCAGCATTGCTCCACCCTCACTTCTGCAAGGAGATGATATCCACTGGACAGCCCTACCTACCTACCCACAGAATGTCCTGTGTGTCTACCAGGAGAGTGAACCTTCCCACATGTCCCTCAGCACATGCCTTGCTTCCTCACAGGATGACCACACCCTCATCCTTGGCTGTGGGATGAAACATAGGTTCATAGATTAGTACTTGCCTTTGTGGGCCATTTTAAGTCTAGCCAATTACCCCATGTGAGAATCAAACCCTGCACCTCATGTTTGGAAAGTAAATACCTTAACCATTTTGTCAACCTCCCACATCCAAATCATTACTTGAACTCAGTTCTCCTGAGCCATAGGCAGGGTTTATCCATCTATGTCACCAGCACAGGCATATATTATAGCTACATTTCTATGGTTATCGATAAGAAAAAGTTCCCAATATGAATGTAATGTACATATCAAGAAATTACTAGAGAAAACTATCACTGCTTCTTTCAGCATAGTCAAGAAAAGTACAAGCAGCAAGTAGTTATAAAATATCAAAATAAACAAAGGGTGTTTTTAGCTTTCAGTTAGTTATAAAATATAAAATCTAATTAAATTGAAAATCTAAAGTGAGTATTTTTCCTACCAAATATTTATCTACAAACAAAAAATACCATATTTAGGAGCTTTCACCATCCTTTTGTGCAGATTATTTTACCATCACACATGCCTCTTAACTTGTCCAGATTTTTGCAGAATGTCCAGATTTTTGCCTCATATTTTTGGCCTATTCCTCATAACATTTGTGGCTTTCTAGAAACTATTAAAGATCAAATTCACTAAACAATAACAGATGTTTGAGTTTCACACTTTATAGACTTCAGAAATGCATTCTAATGCAAAATCTACTATTCTAGCAACTTTTTAAGCTTATTGGAGCAATATTTAAAATGTATGTGTGCTGACAAGTGGATTTTCAATTGTCATTGTTTAAGCAATGTTTTTGAATACTTTTAGGGGCTGTTTTGTAATGGGCCCATAAACCCCACCCTCCTGTATAGGACAAGGGTACACTGGATTGGTTATGGCTAACAGAAATGTAGAACATGATGGAGTCTGCATTATTGTGAAAAGGAAACTCCTCAGTTGTATTGCTGCATATATATTTTTTTGAAAGACACTATAATTTCTATGTGTAGACATATCTTATTATTTTTGTAAAACTGCATTGTAAGACCAGTTTTATCTTTAACAAAACTGATGAAACTATTTCTGGTTATACGAAGACAGTCTTGTTCACTGTGCCCTGCATGTTAGTCCAAGAAATGTCTATCTATTGATCTGTTCATCTTATCTATATATTTTTTTGCTTATTTATCATTTGTTGACAGACTTTGTCCCACTAAGCTAGTGGCCTCTTTTCAGGGGAGACCCAAGATGGTATTTATATTGACTGGAGGAAATTTGACCAGGTCACCAGTAAAATTTTTCTACTCTGATAAGTACCATGGGATCTTTAGCATCCACCACAATTACCACCAAAACAGGCAGGTGGTGCCTCAGTTTAATGTCTTATCCAAGGGTAGGATATTTTCCTGGTTGGTAAGTGTTTATGCTCCAAGCACCAATGGTATGAAATACAGTTGTTGTTGATTTTCTTTTCAGCTTTTCCAGGTTAGGGGTTGCCACAGTGGAACTCCGGTCCGCTAATTATTGGCAGTGGATTTTTATAGTGCCAAGTTGCCAGCCAGACGCCCAACCTTCAGCGAAGGCATGCCCATTCACGCATGTCTTTCGAATGCCACTTGACCACGGGGAGGACATGATATACAGTAATGAGCAAAATTTTTATATACATTTGTGCATGTGATCTTCAAATGTCTAACATTACTCCACTCTCTGCAACCAGCAACAGACTAAGCACTCACCTACAAGAAAGGTTGGATAGGTTCACTCTGGCTTCTCCTATCCTGGAAATCTCAGTCTTTGGCCCTTTTAAAGCATAGACCACAGGATTTCAGGCTTTGAACCTAATCAGACTCTGCCACAGCTTGCTGTGAGGGGAAAGGTTAGTTTGCTTTTGGTTTCTTGTATTTTATATTACTTTATTGCCTTTTTCTGTTTTGTATACTGTGATTTGTTTTCATTACACTGTTTTACTATTCTGCTATGAACTGCATACTAAAACTTGTTAAGAGACCACAGCTGTGTCTCTTGTGAGTCACACAGAATTTTTTTTCCACCCTCCCATCTTGTTGCTGCTGTGTTCTTAAATGCAACTGTCTCTCTAGTTGCCTACCCATTATGTTAATTTGACCACATATCTCCTTCCCTCTCACATTTCACTGGCTGGTGTGAGTAAGCACAAAATTATCATTTTGTAAAATCACTCCCCTTCAACTATTTAAATTTATTAACCATCTCACTGTATTCCATAGAACCAGAATACAAAAGTGCCCACTCCCTTTTAGTGTATCTTGTGCTATTAAAATTAGTGGCTCTCCACTTAGACAGCTAAAACTTAAGTTACCCTCTTTCATATCTGTTTAGTGCACACTGCAGTGTTTAGGATATTAACCCATTTTTTTATCTTACCTTTAAACATCTACTGCAAGACCACCAGTTATTGGAGAGCCCACATTCTGCCTTTCAGTAGTAATCTTGGGATTAGTGCTTCTGTTTTGATGAGAGAAGGAGGTCAGGGACATTATTTCCTGGAAATTGTAGACAACAGAAAAAAAAAACTGGATCCAAACACTGATGCAAATGTTTATTAAAACCTCTAGCACCTCGGCAGTAGCCTTCAAAGGAGAATACAAATCAGAGCCCAATACTCACATTTAAATAATAAGACCAATTAAATAATTAGCAATTAAATATCAAATAATTAAATTAAAACTTTCCAGTTGCACTCTACATTAATGCCACTAGGATTCAATGTACCATATTTTAATATAAACATTGTTTCCTTATACAATAATTTTTTTCTTAATATCAAAACCATGTTTATTAATGAAGACATGCTCTAAAACTGTACTTAATAGACCCCCTGGATCTCCATCGTGGCATTCCTTAAAATGCATAGCAAAAGGGCTTTCAGGATTAGCATTCTTAAAGTCCCTGATGTTTCCTGAAGACTGCTGATCACCAGAAAGCCTAATAACTACTTTATAGGTGACAGCTTGGAATTTGTGCTTATATTCTGTTCCTGGTGAGAGAAGGAGCAGAGTATATTGATTCCTGACTTTTTTCTGGTTGGACAGTGAGTGTCTGTGCTTAACGTTCCTGATTGGTCTGGTTGCTATTCAAGGCATCTACCAGGAAAAGGCTACAAGCCTACAGATGCTTGCATCATCTGGGACAAGACTGTGGATCACCAAACAGGCTATGGCCTGCTTCTTATCTTGGGATTGGTGCTAACGTTTTGCTTCTGGTGAGAGAAAAAGCAAAGGAGCATTGTATCCCAACAGAGTGAAGCTGTGCTGAGACCAGCACTAGTAGTAGCCAGGCAGTAGCCATTCAAGCAACTTCTCTCTTTTCATCATTCTTGACAAGCTAATTCTTTGTTTTCAGTAAATACTGATTGATTTGTTTCTGACTTCAGAATATATGCCTAAATACTTCATCCTTAAATTTTCAGGATATATGTATTAGCTTCCCCTCAAGTGTTTGGCTGTGCTCTGTATAGACTCAGACACCTTGAGTGACATTTTTCCTGTAAAGCCACAATTGAAATTCCTCCAGCACCTAGTTGCACACAGGACAACTAGTCTGCAGTGACAAGCACTGTCCCCTGACATTGATTGAAATTCTCACTCCAACTGTCTAATCAATAAAAAAGGGTCTGTTGCCATGGATATGAACTTTCCCATTGTCTCCATTACCAGCTTGGTGGATATGAGCATTCTGAGGCAATGCAGAAATTACCTCATGTTTACTGGCAACCAGTTAAATCTCAAACAAACTGATATGGTATGTGAGAGATGTATTTACACAATGTCACTGGAGGCAAAGCTGTCACATAAAAGTACTCCTAATGTCAATAAGGTTGTCAGTAGTACACACACTGCACCCATCACACACAATTCAAAGCAGACGTATCGACCCACATATGCTGAGGCACTTAAATGTAATTGTCCTAAACCACAAAGACCTCCTAGATGAATTATGCATAACAAATAACCTCAACAGCCCCAAATGCACTCTTTCACAACAATGCCCACATCAATTCATAGAGCTACATCTCTAAGCCCATAAGGCAAGTCACCACACAATCCAACATTCTAGTCATTGGAGACTCATAATGAGACACACTGATAACCCTCTCACCAGGCTGAGTAAGGAGAAAGTCACAGTCAGTTGCTTATCAGGGGCTAGGATCCACCATATTACACATGCACTCAGGTCATTGGACCACAGGGACCAATATGACCCAGTCATAGACCATGTGTGAGTAAATGACCTGAGACGTACCTCCCTAGACTATATGAAGAGAGACATCACAGAGCTCCAGGAATATGTGTCTTAGGGTAGTATGAGCCTAGCATTGAGCAGCATTTTATCTTCTCCAGGGATGATACAATGATACAATTATACAATGATACAATGATACAATGTGCTACTGAGGATGATGTCACAATGCATTGAGCAGCATGTTATCTTCTCCAGGGATGATGCCACAATACGGACAAAAGATGATTGACTTTAATAATTGGCTAAGTTTCTGGTGTCATTCTAAGGGGGTACAATATTTGTCAGCATGGAAGGAGATGGTCAACAGACCATGCTGTTTTGCCAGGGATGGTCTGCACCTCTCCCCTCTAGGCTTCCAAATATTAGCTAAAACATTGTCTTCCCCCATAGTGCCCTTTGTAGGTAATGCCAAACTGAAAGTACTTCCGACATAGCAAATCAAAACCAACAAAATCTAAAGGCATTACTTCTCAATGCTAGGAGTCTAGACAAAAAACTTCACTCTCTAGAAGCTCTCTTTACCCTAGAGATTGCTAACATCTGTGCGGTCACTGAGACATGGTTTAAAGCCATGCAGAGCACATGAACAGTGCTAGGCTATAATGCCTTCCACACATTAAGGCCAGCTACTTCACAAGCAGGGACTAAAGGTGAAGGTGTCTCTATTTACATAAAAAATAAATATACTTCAAAGCTGGTCAAACAGGACAATGCATCTGAGCTGCTCCGTCTTCAAATCACCATAGGCAAAATCCAATACTACTTCCTTGCAAGCTATAGGTCACTCTCTATGACCCATCCAATGCAATATCATATTCATGGGTGACTTTAATTACCCCACTATTAACTGGGAATCGTATACAACACCAAACGTACAGACACAGAGACTCCTGGATTTTGTAAACACAAATTCCCTGGATCAGATAGTCAATACACCAACCACGGGTGCAACTATACTGGATCTGGTCCTCACTAATATGGGAGAGTGCTGCACACCCCTTACTATAATGTCTTCTCTGACCACAAAATGGTCTCCTTTGAAGTAAAAATAAAACCTGGATCCCTAGCTAAACCTGAAATATTCAGGAACTACTCTAAGGCTAACCTCCTGCTATTAAGTGATAACCTGGCAACATTTCAAGCCCCAATAAACCCTGAGAACACCGCTGCCTATGCAGAACTGTTCTCAGCAACCCTGTACAAGTAAGTATGTTAATAGCTGCATAGAGGCAGCTGTACCCACCAGGAAGAAATACAGAACTAACTCAAAAAACAAGCCACCCTGGTGGAATCACAAAATCAATAGGCTGTATAATAGAAGGAAGAAAATCATGGCAAAAATTAGGAGGTGCAGCACCCAGCAGGATAAAAGCACTCATCAAACTAAACAAAACTCAGAGGACAAATAAAGTCTACCAAAGTCAAATTTTAGGTAAGCTTGGCCTCCCAGGCCAAGGAGAACCACAAAGCATTCTTTAGCTATGTCCACAACTTCAACGGCAATACACAATTGAGTTCAGAGCTCATTGTAAATGGAGCCACCTATACCGAGCCAGAAGATATAGCAAACCTCCTGGCTGATAAATTCAGCTCCAACTTTACCCCTCTCTCCCCCTCAACCTTCCCTCAGGAAATATAATCAAATATAACTCCCCCTACTATCACTAGGGAACAGGTCCTTAATGCTCTCTCTAAGACCAAGAACACTGTAAAAATGGGCCCAGACAATATCCCAGGATTTCTTCTAAACAGCATGAACATGACCTATCAAGGCCTCTGGAATTACTATTTAACTGTAGCCTCCAAACAGGCTTTGTGCCTTATGAATGAAGAACAGCAATAGTCATCCCTCTGCACAAAGGTAGGTCATCTCCAGATCCTGGAAACTACAGACCCATAAGCTTCACTAGTCTTGCATGTAAAGCCATTGAAAGAATTATCATGGAAATGATTAATAGAGATATAGTAAACCTCCAGACACTGCACCCAACTCCGTTTGGTTTTGTCAAGGGCAGATCATGCCTACTCAACATGATGGACTTATTTGAGAAGGTAACCAAAGCAATGGATGAGGGAAAATGGTTTACACTGCCTACCTTGACCTGGCCAAGGCATTTGACACAATACTTATTTGGGCATTGTTGACAAACTCAAGAGGTTAGGTACAAACTTGTATGTCATCCGATGGATAGCCAACTGGCTCACAAGGACCCAGGACGTTAGAACTGGGGAGTCCACCTCTACAAAGAGGCCATTCACAAGTGAAGTCCATGAGGGATCAGACCTTTTGGCATTTACTTCTCTGAAGTCAAGGCCAATGTCAGTGGTCTCTGGCTAACTAAATTTGCAGATGATTGCAAATTAGGAACTGTCGTTGAATCTCACACTGACACAAATGTTCTCTAGGAGGGGCTGACACAGACAAACAACTGACGTCAGAGCCATAGTTTAAAACTAAATGCCAAGAAATGCATACTATTATCCTTTGGGAAGTCATCCACCCCTGGTTCATAGGTTCATAGGTAGGTACTAGGCTATCAGCCCAAGGGCCTACGTAAGCCTAGCCAATAAGGTTCCCTGGCTTATGCCACCCAAGAAAGTTATTTTCCTGTGCCACTGTTGAGCAGAGACACAGAAGTAATCCCCGGGGTGTATTTCCTATTTCCCATCCACTCATCAAGATTTTTCTTGAAGAGTGCTAATGAAGAACTTTGCTTGACATAGATGGGTAGCCTGTTCCAGAGTATGGGAAGTCTCTGGGATAGGAATCTATCCCTCCAGCATGTCCTGTTTATTGTGGTGACAAGGTTTAGGTCCCTATAGCATGTAGCGGAGGGATTGGGATTTCTTTAGGTGTAGCATGTCCAACAGCTCTGGGTTTGACATAGCTTTATATGTTAGGCAGAGATCACCTCGGAGTAGGCGATATGCTATGGAGTTTTTTGAGATGGTCAGTGTAGGGCATTTGTTTGAGGCAAGTAATCCTCTTTGTGAGGTACTTCTGTGGCCTTTCCAGCTGCTGCAGATGTCTTGTGAGGTACATTCCAAAAGGGGTGTTGTACTCTATAATGGGTCTAATGAGTGTCAAGTAGAGGGGAACAATATATTCTTTTTTCCTGGATGAGAACCCTTTTATGGTGAGGTGTGCCAAGTAGAAGGACTTCCTGATTACTGTGTCGATGTGACTATCAAAGGAGAGATTACTGTCCACCTGGGTCCCAAGGTCTCTTATCATGCATTCAGTGTTAAGTAGATTGCTGCCTATGTGGTAGTTCATGGGTACAGAGTTTTTACCAAAGGGGATGACACTGCACTTTTTGGCATTGAGCTTGAGGCCATGGCTCTGACACCAGGCATCTGTCTCAGCAAGGCCCTTCTGTAGGATGTCCACATCATTTGGGGACTTGACTATGGCTCCTAGTTTGCAGTCATCTGCGAACTTCATTAGCCAGAGGCCTTCTGTGTTAGCCTGTACTTCAGGGAAGTAGATACCAAACAGGAGAGGTCCCAGGACAGAACCCTGTGGTACTCCACTTGTCACTGCTTTGAGGTCAGATTTGGAGTCTGCAACTTTTACAGTGTGGGTTCTGTCACTATCATATTGACAACACACCCCTTAGAATTGGTCCAGTAGTCAGGGACTTAGGGATACAAATAGATAGTAATCTAGCCTTTGACCATCACATGTCTACAGTAGTAAGGAACTAATTCTATGTTGCACAACTTATAAACAAAGGTTTGACATCTAAGTCCAAGGAATTCATTGTTCTACTGTATTCGTCATTCATCAGACTTATCACTGAGTACAATGCCCCTTTGGTATGTACCTAATCAGACATATCCAACAACTGGAACATCCACAGAGGTTCCTCACTAAAAGAATACAGTGTGTAAGTAATATGGTCTATGCAGACTGCCTCAAGGCCCTATCCCTATATTCTGTCTCCTACAGGCTTTTGAGCGGAGATCTATTCCTGGCATACAGGGCATTGTCAGACTCCACTCTGATGAACCTCCTGCATATCCACAAAACAAACAGCACCAGAATTGCCCATTCTAAAGACTTAAACCTTGCCTGTGATATAAATAGGACCTGCTGGAGCGACAGGTATGTATCCCAGAGACTACCCCTTTTCTGGAACAGGCTCCCCATCCATGTGAAGCAGAGTTCCTCCCTAACCCAATTCAAGTGCAACTTGGACAACTGGATGGGCAACAGGAAATTCATCCCTGGTTTGGCACCTATGTCTCTAATGGGCACAGACAGCCTGTAAATGGTTCATCTCCCAGGCCCCTGCTTGTAAATGTTTCATCTTTCAAACACCTGCTTACACTTATCAAGGGTATCAGAACTTGTCAGAGATCTGGAATGCATGGCTAGGCTTAAAAACACCTTTGTGGTCATTAGCCTATTAAACATCTATGAACCTATGAACGTATAAGGATTATGTCGGGGATGGTCTGGTAACCAGCTACAGAGGTCTTCCAGAAATAAAAAAATGTATGAAAGAGGTAAGAGGATCTGATGGATCCATGAGGGAGTCAGGTGATGACTGGAGGCTGAATTTAAAAGAAACAAATAAAGAAAGTGGTAGCTTCACAATGAAAAAAATTACTCTTTACTTAGTATACTGATATTACACATATCAGAGAGGGATTCATCACGCTAAGCATCTTTTTTGAAATTGTTAGAATGAGTCATTCTGAAGAAGTTGAAGGTAAATTTAATGTATTCAGGTCCATACAATATATTATCATTTAAACATTTAACTACTAAAGGTAGTCAGACTGATCCTTCACATCGTTCAGCTATATACTCGATTATGAACTCATGCTTCTTCCTGGAGGAATTAACCAAGCACACACATTTTTTCTTTTTTTAGAACATTCTTGAATAAAAACATTGTAATATCTTGTAAATTTGATGAGAAAAGATTTCACAAATTTTAATTCAATCATGTTGCAGAAATACAGTTTCAACAAAAGCAACATTTTTTTAATGTATAGTTTAAAATATGATACTGGAAACATTTTAAAGCCTTAAGCTTGCTGTGTGTTTGTTTTTATACAAATGATACAGTTTATTTGATACAGTTTAAAAGTATGTAATCTTCATTTTAGTAGTACATTTCTTTCACTGCACCATTTTTTGAAAGAATAATGTTCTTCCGGGTGTTTTTGCTTGATTTTCAGCATGTCCTAATTTTCTTTTCTTCCCTATTTATGAGGCACTTTTTACAAAATGTGAATTATGAAATAAATAAATTCAAAATAGTGTTATAGGATCATCATCTGTGATTGCCTTAGCTATAAAAAAAGCTTAATTGATGCATATATAGGTAATTAGAAACAGGGTGAGAGAAAACAGAACATAATTGATGTACTTCATCTGGAAATTAAAGACAAAAGTACTGAAATAGAAAGGTACAGTGGTGTAAAATCTTACCATAATGGTAGATGTCTTTGCCTTCACTGCATTGCAGTATTCTTAACAGATGGGATTCCCTGCTGTGGAAGCCCAAACATCCAGACAGTCTACCAAAGACTACTTGTTGATTTTAAAAGGTATGCCGAATGTCACCCAAATTCTCCTTGCATAGCGTAGGGGATAAAGGTGACGTTCAGGCCTACCATAATCAAACTGAATGCCCAAATAGGAACATAGTCCAAGAAACCTAAGAGGTAACCTGTACATCCAGGAAGGCAAAAGACTGGGGGGGGGGTGGAGGGAGGGAGCGAATACTGCAGCAGTGAAGGCAAGGACATCTACTGTTATGGTAAGATTTTACACAACTGTGCTATATCCTTACATTCACTGCTGCAGTATTCTTAACAGGTGGGAGAGTGCCAAAGTTCAAGGGGAAACTTGGGAGGTGGAAGACACAGAAGAGCCCCCTAAAAAGGCATGAAGAACAGTGCTAGTAAAACCAGCCCTAGCTCTAGAGATGCCACCCAACTTATAGTGCTTGATAAAGCTATGCACAGAAGACCAGGTAGCTGCTTCAAGAATAGAATTAGTATCTAAGTCCTTAAAAAAGCACCCAAAGAAACCAAAGATCTAGTGGAATGTGTCTCAACTGAAGAAGGAAGGCTCTTGTCATGAAAAGTGTAAGAAAAAGAAATAGCCTTAGAAACCAAGAAGAAATATTTTACACGAATACAGCAAGTTCTAAAGATCTAGGATGAAAAGAAACAAATAACTGATCAGATTTTCTCTAATAGCCTTAGTCTTATCTAGATAAACCCTGAGTTGCCTTTGCATGTCCAAAGTATGCAGCACCCTCTCACTGTCAGATTATGGACATGGGAAAAAAGTAGGCAGATTAGTAGACTGATTCAGTGATAGCTCATTAACCACCGTAGGCATAAAAGAAAGATTAGTGCACAATGACACCCTGTCCTCATGAAAGACCAAAAAAGGAGGACAAGCCATAAGGGCTTGCAACTCAGACACCTGTCTGGCAAAAGTAAGAGCTAACAAAAGAACAGTCTTCCAGGAACAGTGTGGCAAGAAAACTGAAGCAGCAGGCTCAAAAGGAGCCCAATTCAACTTCTCCAAAACAAAATTAAGATCTCAGGGAGGAGAAACAGGCTTCCTGGGAGGTCTAATATTAAGGACACCTTTAAGAACTTGTTTCATCTCAAATCTAGAAGCTAAAGGAGGGGAAAAAGGCAGACAAGCAGAGAGAGCTAATAAATGGGCCTTAACAGAAGAATAGGTCAAGCCAGCATTAAGCACCTCACACAAATAAAAGGGAACCAAATGAACATCCAAAGTAAGTGGGTCCAGGTTACAAGAGAGACACCAAATAGAAAATCTCTTCCATTTGGATAAGTAGGATTTCCTAGTAGTAGGTTTTCTGGCCTCCTGCAGGACTTGTCGCACGTCTTCAGAAAGTGTCTGTGAGGAATTAAAATCCTATGTCAGTTGAAATGGGGCCAGGTGGGGATGGAAGAGACATCCCTTGTCTTGTGTGATTAATTCCACCCTGTGAGGTAACTTGTTATGATTGTCCCTGGCTAGATGCAGAAGTAGAGGGAACCAGTGCTGTCACAGCCAAAAGGGAGTCGACAACAAGATTTTTGGAGCATCCTGTTGAATCCTGAACAGAACTTTCAGAATAAGAGAAAGGGGAGGGAATGCATAAAAAACATCCCCTTCCAAAAAAATGAGAGGGCTTCCACCTTCCACACCAGAGGACCTGGCTGTCTAGCACAAAACAGAGGAAGTTGTCTGTTAGGTGGGGAGGCAAAAACATCCACTTAAGGAGTATCCCACTGGTGGATAATGTCCAGAAACACATCTCTGTGAAGCATCCATTCATAGGACTGAGTTAAGGACCTGCTCAGAGTGTCTACCACAATGTCCTGACTGGAAGAGATATAAACTGCCTGAAGAGTCACTTGCTACGTGACAGCAAGATCCCATACCAGAAGTGCCAATCGGCAAAGAAGATATGATTTTACTCATCCCTGTTTGTTGATATACTGTATCACTGTGGTATTGTCTGTGAACAGCTTGAGAGGCCCTGGAGAGAAAAGAGGATGAAAGGCCTGAAGAGCCAGCAGAAGAGTTCTCATCTTTTTGACACTGATGTGCTCCTTCTGCTGACAAGGTGACCACACCCCCTGTACTTTTAGGGAGCTAAATGTCACCCCCTGAAGTGCCTGTGAACAATTACTGAGAGGAAGAGGGGGGTGAAAAGGGATCCCTGAATACAGAGACAACTGCTGAATCCACCAGTGAAGTTTCTGTCTGAGACAAGGAAGACGAGGAACTACAAAGTCCAGAGGATGTGCATGTTGGAACCACACAGACGTCAGAAACAAGTGAAACTTTCTCATGTGACGATTAGCCAGAGGGAGCATTGGAATGGTGGATGACATGAAACCCAGAACCCTCAAAAACTCCATGGTGATAATGGAAGCCAGAGGAAGAAGAGTTTGAAAGAAAGAAATGGCAGTTAAGCCCTTTGGAGGGTGCAGGGATGTAAGTACTGGCACTGTCTGAATCCTACATCCCAGAAACAAATGACCTAGAGAAGGAGTCAGACAAGACATTTGAAATTTATAGTGAACCCCAGGCTCTGAAGAAAGGAAAAGGCAAAATGAAGATTTTGCAAATGGGTCTCTGGAGAGGATGCCTGAATCAACAGGTCATCTAAGTAAGGAAATATTTGGATCCCTTGAAACTTGCAAAAAGCAATCACAGGAGTAAGGCATTTGGTGAACACTCATGAGGCAGTAGAAAGGCGAAAGGGAATAGCTGAGAACTGAAAATGCTAGGAAGCAACAGAGAAACACAAAAACTCTCTGAAAAGAGTATGGATCAGAATATGGAGATAAGCATCCTTGAGATCTAGGGATACCATATAGGCCTGAGGGAGCAAGAGAGGAAACAGAGCCTGAGGGGACAACATCTAAAAGGAAGGCACTTTCAGAAAAGTGTTTAGATGAGAGAAATCTAGAATAGGTCTCCAAATGCCCTCTTTTCTGGGCACTAGAAACAGTTTGGAGTAGAACCATTTCCCCCCTTGGGACACAGGCACCTCTTGAATAGTACCCTGAGTCAGGAGATTTTGAAGAACCTCTTGGAAAAAGGGAAGTTGTTCCTGAGGAGGCTGAGGAATGCCCATAAAAGGAGGACAGAATTTCCACACCATGAAGTAACCTAATGAATAATCGACAGAATCCAAGCATCCTGAGTGATCTGAAGTCAAACAGGAAGAGAAAGAGAAAGGTGAAGAGAAAGAGGAATGTGACTGGGAAGAGACAGAGAATCACACAGCACCTAGTTTGTCCAGAAAGGAAACCTTCAGAGTCCTTTAGCAGCAGGAGCCCATTTGCCACTCTTCCTACCTTTAGTAGAAGAGTGGGATTGCCTACGAACAAAGGCAGGCTTAGCGGGGTAGTTTCTCTGAAATTTAGGCACAGGAGAAACAAATACATGTTTAAGTTCCTGTAAGGCCTAACCCTTATCCTGAAGAGAGTTATACAAACCAGTAGCAGCTTCCCCAAACAAAAGTTTAAAATCTATAGGAGCATCCATCAACTTAGTTTTTATATCATTAGGTAGAGGTTGAAACCTAAGCCAAGAATACCTCCTCATTACTGAACCAAAAACAGCAGCCCTAGAAGAGGCATCTACTGCATCATAACTACATTTAATAGACTAATGAATGACTTGAGAGGAAGTCTCTAGCAAGTAAAGAACATACGTTTTGCCCTTGGAGTCTGGAAAATTAGAAATAAGTTGACAGGCCTGAGGAAGAAGAGCCAACACATACTTAGACATATGGGTCTGATAACTAATAGCCCTAAAAGCTCAGGTAGCAGAAATATAAACCTTCTTACCCAACCTTTCCATAGTTCTGCTATCCTTGTTAAAAGCAATAACTTGGGTGAAGGGTGCAATTGAGACAGCCTATCAGAGGCTACAGACACAACAGAGGGATCAGCAGCAGGACATTTGTATAAGAAAGAACAATCCCCAGGCACCCTATAAAACCTGTCAAACTTCTTGGGAGCACGGGGCAGAGAACCAGGCACATGGGAGGCATTGGAAAAAAGCATCCATCAAAGCAGCCAAAAACAGGAGGAATAGCTGCAGGTTTAGGGGATTCCAACTGCAGCAACTCATAGTACCTGTTATGGATATCATAGACATAAGCACAATCCCATGTAAAAAAAAAAAATCCATCATCGTATAGAGTGTATCTCCAAAGGAAATTTCCTCAAAAGGAACATCTGGACTAATAGATTCCTCCTCCTCTGACCCATAAGCTAAAGGAGAAGGAATTTGAGTCGAATAAGTCAGAGATTCATTATCCGAATCTGACTTATCCTCAGAAGAATCCTGTTCTCTAGGCCTTTTAAGGGGAGTAGAGGACCAAGGAGTAGCAGGAACTGAAACCCATTGAGGAGAATTTAAGGACATTAAAGCAGTAAATAGCCACTGAGTGAAGGTCTGCCACTCACTTTGTGGATTTCTAGAAGCAGAATAAACATGTTTAATTTTTTTGTTTCTTTTTAAGAGAATGTCCTCTTCAAAAGTATTGAGTATGCTGAGACCCAGGACAACAGTTGAGAACCACAGTAAGAACTTCATGACCAAAAACTGAGGAACTCCCCTGGGCCCCTCGGAAAAAATCAGCCTTGGTTCCCCCTGAACATCCGAGATGGACATCTGCAAAGCATCTTCAGACATGCTGCCAGCCAGACCCTCACCAGCCTCCAACACAGTGTTTGTGGCAGAGAAATCCAACAACACAGTCTTCAGGTTTGTAATGACCTTGGGAGAGACACCTAGTACAGACTAGACAGTGAAAGATTACGGTTATACATTTTTCACCTTCTTATTCCCTAATGACTGACCCTCTGGGTGGGGGATTCCTTCAATTGTCTTTAGCAAGAAGGTTAAGATGCTGGTTCTCAAGATACAAGAAAAGGTAAGAAAGTCTACTGTGAAGGGTTTTTGGAATGAATGCCTGACAAATAGAACAAGATGTAAGGTCATGAGCAGCTCCTAGATAAATTGACACATTGTGGCGGTCTTTATGGCGAATCTGTCTCCCACACTAGCATTTACCCTTCCTGGATGACATTATTTTATTTATTTATTTATTTTATTTTACATTTGGCAGCCAGGAAAGTCCGACTGGATGCAGGTCCTTTTTCAGTGGAGACCCAGAGAGGAAAGGTGCTCAATACAAGATACACATAAGATTCAAAAATACAATTTGTAAAAATAGTATGTACAAGTATCAACATACAAGGTACAGAACAGTTGTACAAAAAAGTGTGAACAGATCCATTTGTTGAAATGTACAGGTTACAGTATATACAGAAGATGTAGGTTAAGAGTTATAGGATTGGTGGTAGGGATGACTCACAGCATAGGTTTTAGGTAGCAAACACAATGCATAGACTTATCTGTAAGGGATATGATACAATATGTGTTGTAGTTTGCATACTAAATATAAGTCTGATAAATGTTACACATTGCATACTCTTAGTCTTGTTAATATGTAGCATTACAGAGTGAACAAGGAGTTGAGAAACTGGAGTTTCAGGATTGTGAGGTTAGTAGTTAGGTAGTTTAGTTGGTGCAGGTGATTAGATAATTTCAGAAATTAAGAGAGAACTAACCAGGGGTAGTACAGGAGCATAACCATGTATCTTCCAGATGAGTTTTTAGCATTTGTTTAAACTTTGTTAAGGAAGAATGGGATACTATATTGTGAGGCAGAGTGTTCCATTTTTTTGATATGTAGTTGGAGAAGAGGGAATCACCAGCTGTTCATAGGTTCATAGGTGTGTACTAGGCTAATGGCCCTACGGCCTTTACAAGCCGAGCCCATAGGATTGCCCTGGCTTCATGCCGCCCAACATTAGTTTCCAGTGCCTCTATTTAGCAAAGCCACTGGAGTGATTCCCAAGGTGAATTTTCTATTTCCCATCCACTCATCAAGATTTCTCTTGAAGAGTGCCAGTGAGGTGCTCTATTTGATGTATATTGGAAGTCTGTTCCAGAGCATGGGCAGTCTCTGGGTTAAGAACCTGTCTCTCCAGCATGTTCTGTTGATTGAGGTAATGAGGTTGAGGTCTCTGGAGTATGTGGTGTGGAGGGATTGGGATTTTTTTAGATGTAGCATATCTAACAGGGTTGGGTCAGACATGACTTTGTAAGTCAAGCAGAGATCACCTCTAAGTAGGTGATATGAGACAGAGAATAGCTGGAGTTTTTTGAGTCTGTCCATATAGGACATGTGTTTAATGCCTATTATCCTCTTTGTGAGGTACTTTTGTGGTCTCTTCAGTTGTTGCAGGTATCTGGTGAGGTATATGCCAAATGGGGCATTGTACTGGATGACTGGTCTTATGAGGGAGGAGTATATTGAGATGATGACCTCCTTCTTCCTGGATGCAAAACCCTTAGTAATGGGATGTGCCACATAGTAGGATTTTCTAACCACACTGGATATGTGGTGGTCAAAGGAGAGGTTGCTATCAACCTGTGTTCCCAGATCTCTTATAACGCCTTCAGTGTGCAGTGGACTGCTATCGGTGTGGTAATTCTTGGGAACTAAATTCTTTCCAAAGAGGATGATGACACATTTTTTTGGCATTGAGTTTAAGGCCATGGTTTTGACACCAGTTGTTGGTCTCGATGAGGCCTTTTTGTAGGATGTCTACATCACTTGGGGAGTTAATAATGGCTCCCAGCTTGCAATCATCTGTGAACTTGGCCAGCCAGAGGCCCTTCCTGTTGGCCTGGACTTCTGAGAAGTAGATGCCAAACAGGAGAGGACCCAGGACCGATCCCCGTGGGACTCCACTCATGACTGATCGGCAGTCTGACTTGGAGTCTTCTACTTTCATGCTGTAGGTTCTATCTGTGAGCCAGTTTGCCACCCACCTAGTGATATAGGGGTTGATGCCTAGTTTAGTGAGTCTATCTATCATTCCAGAGTGGGGAATGGTATCAAAGGCCTTGGCCAGATCGAGGTAGGCTGTACAGACTACCTTGCCTTCATCCACAGCTCTGGTGACTGACTCGAAAAAGTCGACCAGGTTGAGCAGACATGATCTGCCCTTCACAAAGCCAAATTGGGTGGGATCCAGGGTTTGGAGATTCTCTATATCCTTATTTATAAGGTCCATGATGATTTGCTCCATAGCCTTACATATAAGACTCATCAGGCTAATGGAGCGATAGTTCCCTGGTTCTGTAGTCACTCCCCCTTTATGGAGAGGGCTGACAGAGGCAGTGCGCCATTCAGTAGTGTTGTTCTGGGTTGTTGGCTTTTGTTACCTGTAGTAATCTATTACTTGAGTAGAGTGGTGTATTATTTGAGTGTGGAAGTATTACATTTTGGAGGGTGGGGTTTTGTTAGGTGGGTGAAGGATTTTGTGGGCAAATATTAGGTGGTTTTGGAGGAAGAGTTGGGGGAGTTCAAGCCAATTAAGTTGTTTAAGAGCTGAACAATGATATGACCTGAAAGGAGAGTCTGTGACAAACCTGGCTATTTTATTGTAGCAGTACTTGAGTTTTGGCAATCTCAGTCTTTCTCACGTTTGTGAGTATTGGGGAAGCATAGAGGTATGTAGATATGAGATGGGTGCACGCAATGGTGGAGTTAACCTGTTTAGTAAGGAATTGTTTGTTTCTGTAAAGAACATCCACTTTTTTATGCACTTTCTTTATAGTCTGGGGGATATGTATATCAAATTTCACATTACAGTCGATTTTGACACCTAAAAGTTTAGTGTGAGTTACAGGGGAAATGATGGTTTGATTCTTGGATATAATATTGAAGGAGGGGCTTGATGCAATGGATCTAGTCGGGATAAACAGACGTTTTGTTTTGTTTGGGTTTAGAATGAGCTTGGAGTTTATGAGCCATTCTTCAACTGAGAGAAAGGAACCTTGTGTAATTGAAAAGAGATCCTATAGGGAGGAGGCAGAACAGATTAAGGTTGAATCATCTGCGTACTGGATAACAGAAGTATGAAGAAAGGAAGTATGTAGGTGGAAGCAGGACATTTTGACCCCGGATGATTCGACACCAGACGATTTGACCCTAATGCAACTGTATACACTTTAATATTTAAATTTACATTTATTGGCTATGAGAATATGTATTAGACAGTTTGACCCCGGAGTATATGACCCCAAATACAATTTAATAATAGCATTTTTTGTAATAAAATAAATAAATAAATAATAAACCACACAAAAATTAAATAAACAGTTTTTTCAATTAAATTTAATATTTTAATCAGGATTTTTTAAATAGCAATTTAATATATTATTTAATTTTTTAAATATGTCAATGTTTATTTAATCTATTATTTAGTATGTAAATATTAATTTATTTAATAACAAGTTTTAATATGTTTAAAATGAAATCAATTTCCACTTTTAATGAGGAAGTTAACATGCTTTTTATATTTTAAATTAGTCCATTAAAAAATGGGAGTCAGTAGGTGGCAGTAGCTAAATTTTCCTATTTTGCTGTGATGAAACTTTACTGTAATGTCTATGCTTCCAGTCTTACTTGTTGTAATGCTGTTTTAGGAAAACTAAGCTAAGACTTTTTGCTGGAAGGAAAATCACTAAGTAGTTTATGTGGTACGTTTCTTTTAACGATAACAGTTTGTGTGGTATGTTTCTTTATAACAATAACAGAATGCTTTCAAAAGTGTCTTTAAAAGGTTATGTGAGCATCCACACATTGGATAATAATAAAATGTTATTGACTATCATTATTTGTTGACTGTAAGCCTCTACTTTTTTTCTGAAAGGTTTTAGATTTTAGGGGGAGTTCTGAGCTACAACTGGAGACATTTAAAAAATATTTTTCTTGGATACTTATGCTTGTTTGTAATGTTTGTGCAGGCCTTGATGATGTTGAAATAACGCTATAATGCTAATGTATGAATTTTAAGTGAATGCTGGACTTGCAGCCTTTTTTTCAGTTTAAATTTTAGATCTTTTTTTTTAAGATACAATTTTGAAATCCATCAGTACTACAAACATTAATAATGTTAATACTGGGGTCAAATTGTCTGGGGTCAAAATGTCCTGTACACATGTGAGTTGTTAGTAAAACGTGAAAAGAGTAGGGACCCTGGAATGCAATCCTGGGGAACTCCTATTGTAATTGGAAGAAGAGTGTATCCAAGTAAAACACCAAGGGACACACCACGAGAAGTGAGGAAATCGTCTTTTATTCAGTACAGCACATAAAACAGGAAGAAAAGGGGAGAGGTTGTTCTGCCAATGGATGGCCTGCTGGTGACCCGATAAATAGCCTTGGAACCAAGAGATAGAGGGTTGGCTGATACTAAACTCACAAAGAACTTGGATAAGTTTATTATGTGTGACCATGTCAAAGGCCTTGGAAAGGTCAAGAAATATAGCAGATACAAATTTTCCATTGTTTCTGTGGTGGTTTACTGTATTGGTGAATGCCATTAATGCAGCAGTAGTGCTATGAGAGGGACATAAATCATGCTGGGTGTTAAATATAAGTTTGTGTGTGTGTGTGTGTGTGTGTGTGTGTGTGTGTGTGTGTGTGTGTGTGTGTGTGTGTGTGTAAGTGATCCATAATTTGTTTATGAACAGATCTTTCTAGGATTTTGGATAGAGGGGATAGTATGGCTACTGAACGATAATTAGCAAGTTCTGTGGAGTTACTGCCTTTGTGTAGGGATATTATGTGGCAGATTTTCCAGATCTTTGGGACTATATTCTCAGACATAGATCTATTGATAAGGATGGCTACAGGGTAGGCTATTGCT